>NC_061866.1:48962737-49277424 GCF_907164915.1 Impatiens glandulifera | reverse complement strand
ACCGTCGTGGTGTAGCGATAGAGTGGGGGCTCGCGGGGAGTCGAGGAGTCAGGGAGGAATAGGAACGGTCGTAGAGAGAAAGAAGAACTAAGAAATGGGGAAATGAGGGAAAACAAAAGGAAACGGAAAATATATATATATATATATATTAAGGGTAAAATGGTCAATTTTTTTTGAAAAAATGTTAGTTTTGCAAAATGTTTTTGGGCTAGGTTATTTTTAAAATAAGAATCTTTTTTAGGTCATCTGATCAAATTCTCCCCACACAGAGTACAAGTCTGGATCGGACTTTTTAGTTTGTAAAAAGAAAGCCCTAAATTAATTTGTGTTAGCGGAAACAGTTACCCAACTCAGCCCAATTTGTTTTATTTTCTTTTTATCTTTATAATTCTCATTTCTAAATTTTGAAGTTTATAAATGAAATAAATAGTGTATTTCAGTATATTGATATTAATGTCACATTCAAAACAACAATAAGTGCGTCAAATATTATTTTTAACAAAATTCATTTGATTAAAATAAATAAGAATTAAAAAGAAAAATAAGAATACACAACCAAACACAAAATGGAACTTACAGAAATGATTAATCTTAAATGGATTTCATTGTTAGATATAAATATATGTGTTTCAAGATAAATACTCTCCAATTCATTAACCTCATTGTCTTAAAATTGGTAAAAAAAAATAGGGAGAAAAACTATTGTAGTGTGTTGATATTAATTTCTAGTTAAATTAGTGTCAAATTATTAAAAACCATCTCATGTACGATGTATATAAACATTTTTAGAACAAGATTCACATCATTAAAATAAAGAAAAAAAAATAAGAAAACACACCCAAAAAGAATATAAATCCACCCAAAACAAAAGAGCAGGTGGCCAACACACCAGCGCCGTTAATCACGCTCTGGTACCGACCCCCAGCCAGGGCCAACAGCGCCGCCGCTAATCACGCTCTGGTACCAAATCCCAGCCAGGGCAGGAAGCACTGGTATAGTGAACCTATCTCATCATCCAGGCATATAGTCGTTTCTCTGAACTTATTAATATATAGTGCAGAAACCTAAGCTCTCTGGGCAATGTGGGATATAAACATCAGGTTACTCTAAAAGATTTGTTTGGAGTATGGTTAAATTTAATTAAACAGAATTTTTACACTATAATTTATGGTCCACTAATAATCCATATAAATATTTACCCAAACAATATTACACTAAAATAACCCAACAAGCTCTAAAATGGTTAAATTTAATTATATTCTTAAACAACAGAATTAATTAAATTAGTAAACCATTATTTATTTATCCTCAAATAATCTAGACAACTATTTACCCAAACAAGATCTAAAGAGTTGAGAGACTAAACATAAACAATATTAAAACAGCACCCCAAGTTACTACAATATAAAACTAAGACTTTAAATTTTAATACAATTACAATATATTCTAAAACTTTATCAATAAACACAAATCTCTCACTTATCAATCCAACCAATCCAGGAATCACCCCTTCATCCATGACCGGCTGTATGTACTCAAACCGACGAGAACACAGTGTTAGGAGAATCCATGACGCGTTTTCCTGCACCTCCTCATCCTGAAATTGGAGTGCCTCTGCTACGAAACCGATGCATCCATTTGTTTCAGCTATAGAAACCAGAGAATCATCTTTGTTATACATGTATCTCAAGATTCCCATGCAGTATCTTGCTAGTTTGGCATCTTCAAAGAAGGGAACCAATTTAGGACGACTTCGGATGGGATAATTCGAGAACAAGCATCTCCATGCAACAATAAATTATACAAGAAGAAGGCAAATATTATTGTTTTCAAATATGTTGAGATCATTCATGAAAGCCTTCATTCCAAAAGTAGAAAAAAGTCCTTTCTAATGAGGTTTAGCTTTAGAGTGCATTCCATCACCTTGCAGGCATATATATCTAAAAGATGAACTTACAATAGGCATATCTGTAGGGAGGATTATCAAAAATAATAATAGAGCAGAGAAAGAATATTTCAATGAAGAGAATGTCACCCAACTGCATGCAGGAAGATAAAATAAAAAAAAGGGTGAGCCTGTCAGACAACCGCTAGACCAACCCAGCAAGGACCGAAGCTCTAACTGAGAACGATCCTCTACAACAGTGTGACCACAAGCCGAAGCAGGTGGCCAACAGGCCGTTAATCACACTCTGGTCTAGCGGCAAGATCTCATCAACCAGACATAGATTCCTGTCTCCTTAGAAATCAAGGATACAGATGTACGAGCCTATAGAACAGATCCTGTTCAAGTAAGGTCGTGACTATAACTCTCTAACCTTCTTAATATATAGTGCAGAAACTTCGGTTATCTGGGCAATGTGGGATATAAACATCAGGTAACTCAAGGACTTGTTTCGCATATGGTTAAATAAAATGATCAACACAATTTTTACACCACAATTTATCCACATATAAATATTTACCCAAACAAGATTACCCTAAAAATAACAACAAATTAACCCAACTAGCTCTACAGAGTTAAGAGAAAAGCTGTGATAGAGTTAAGATTATATTAGTAGGGGGGAAACTTCTCATATTCAAATACTCTCTCCTATACTATATTTTCTATATATATATACTAGCTAGATTACCAACCCTTCCGTGTGCTTACAGTTTCCAACCATCTTTTCTTTCATACTGATTCTTATAGTTAGTGTCTCCAAATTCTTGAACCAGGTTAACTAGATTCAAGTATATATAATTATTTGATTTACTTTCACCTTCTTCAAGTATTACCTTACCTCTTTTGCTAAGAAGGACTCAAATTGAAAAGGTTTGAGCTCAAGTAGCTAGGCAGTAAAATTATTATGACATATTTGAAACAGTAGAAAGAGCATATATAAAAATAACCTCCTTTTCCCTTCAACAACTAGAAAGAGCATACCTGAAACAGCAAGACTGCCCTCCAATAACTAATTAAAAAAGAAGTAATCAATATGAGATTCTGCATTCAGTGTCTGCATTTCGTTTAAGAGCTTGTGAGACTCTTCTTACACGAAAAGAAAAACATGTCTTATAAACATCATGTGAGGAACTCCATCTCAAAGGGAAGTTTTTTTTACATAGTAAAATATGTTTCCATAAAAACAATATTCACACAAATAGAAGAAGGCGTACTTTCCTATCTTTTTAGATCTCAAAGAGACAGAACAGATCATCTTCAAGTAAAGAAGTTTTCCTTAAAATATGTTTTGAAAAGAAGAAAAACACATAATAAAAACAAAATTCACACAAACAGAAGAAGGAATAGATTCATGTCTTTTAGAATATCAAGTATGCAGACAAACCTATATAACAGATATGTTCAAGTAAAGTCTTGCTTAAAAAAAATTGATGCTCTAGAGGCCAAAAACATAACGATAAAAAAATATTGTCTGTCAGACAACCGCAAGACCAACTCAGTCCATTCAATTAATTTAACCAAACAAGCTCTAAACTGTGATATGTCTTGTGAGATGATAGAAAAATAAACTTCAATGATAAAACTGATCATTGATAGGATCAATCAAAATGAAGGTGGTGTCTATTAATGGATTTCACAGAATGTTCTTCTCAAAACCAAAGAATAGTCAATATTGGAATGATATGCACATTGAGAGTAGCATATCTATATTTGAAGGATGCACATTTGTCAATGGATACATACCATGGCCACCAACAAACAGCTCAAGGACTTGTTTGGAATATGGTTAAACAGCTCTTCAATATTAGGATGTCAGTCACCAACTAAAAAGGGGTGATTTTGACAAAAGAAAAGAAAAAGTTTGGTAGTCTGTCAGACAACCGCAAGACCAACCCAGCCAGGGGCCAAAGCCATTGACTGAGAACGATCCTCTACAGCAATCTGACCACAAGCCAAAGCCGGCAGCCACAGCACAGTTAATCACGCTCTGGTCTAGCGGTAAGATCTCATCAACCAGACATAGATTCCTGTCTCCTTAGTAATCAAGGATACAGATGTACGAGCCTATAGAACAGATCCTGTTCAAGTAAGGTCGTGGCTCAAACTCTCTAACCTTATTAATATATAGTGCAGAAACCTAGGTTATCTGGGCAATGTGGGATATAAGTTAACTAAACATCAGGTAACTTAAGGACTTGCTTGGAATATGGTAATATTTAATTAAATAAAATGATCAACACAATTTTTACACCATAATTTATCATCCACAAATAATCCATATAAATATTTACCCAAACAAGATTACACTAAAATAACCCCAAATTAACCCAAAAAGCTCTAAAGAGTTAAGAGATGAAACTGTGATAGAGTTAAGATTATACTAGTATAGGGGAGTAATTTCTCATATACAGTACTATATTGTCTGTATACTAGCTAACTTACCAACCCTGCAGCTGAAGAAGGTTAACTAGATTGGCATGCAATATCAGAAGGTGTTGTTGCCATTGGAGCTAGAAACTGAATTCAATATTTTTCTATAATTATAAGCTTTACTTTCACCTTCTTCAACTATTACACACCTTACCCCTTTTGCTAAGAAGGCCTCAAATTGAAAAGGTTTGGGCTCAAGTAGCTAGGCAGTGAAATCGTTAGGACATATTTTGACACAGTAGAAAGAGCATATCTGAAACGGCAAGACTGCTCCCCAAGAACAAATTAACAAGTCATCAATATGAGGTTTTGCTTTCAGTGTCTGCATTTAGGTTACAATGTTGTGAGACTCTTCTTACACGAAAAGAAAAACATCATGTGAGGAACTCCATCTCAAAGGGATTTTTTTTTGCAAAGTAAAATATGTTTCCATAAAAACATTTTCACACAAATAGAAAAAGTGATATGATAATAATAGAGGACACAAAAATGATAGAGAAATGGAGAGATCTCACCAGATGTTGAAAATAATTAGTCATGGATTGGAACTTGGAAGGGAAGGCATGATAAGCTTTGTCAAGAGTACCTTTATCCTGCCTGTTTCATCATCCCCAAATTAAGCAGCACATGAAGAATGAATTCCATGTATGTATACAAAGAATGAATGAAATACTACCAGTATCTATCAAGACTAGCTACCAATAAATTTATCCCAGGTGTTCTTTCTCAGAGAGACAGTTGAGAAATGCAGACTAAAAGTACGAGACACATCAAACAAACAAACAGTGCAAAGACAAAACCCTAGTCTATTACGTCAAGCTAAGGGAAGAAATCATGTCTTACAATCCGAGAGAAGGAAAGAGCTGATGCGAAGAGTGGAATTTCCGTCGGAGAAACTGAGTGGCGTTCGTTCTATCTGCCGATCGTGGTCAGCCAGCCGATCATAGAATTCGACGGAAGAGAAGCCAACTGGTGGTGCATCTGGAAGGTGAAATTCGAGAAATGCAGCGACGAAATGACAAAATCAGCAGAAAACAATGAAGAAGAAGCGGTGCATTTTGACCGTAATCTCATGGTAGCAAAACTGAAGTGAAATGAGTAAGAAAGAAAGAGGTGTTCATAACTATAAATTGGCGGTTGACATGACTGAAACTCACCTCTCCTCCGAGTTGACTCACTCCGTCTTCCCTTTCTTATTGATTTAAATCAACAATATTAAAACAGCGCCCGAAGTTAGTACAATATACAACTAAGACTTTAAATTTTAATGCAATTACAATATTCTAAAACTTTCAATATCACAAATGTCTCACTTCTACTTTTGATATTCTTTTTGCTAATTTTTTTCTACATCTTTTTATATAGTATACTATATTAAAAAAATAAATATTATAAAGAAACAAATCTAAAATACTTATAAAATATTAAAAATAAATTATATATTAGTGTGATATTATATATTTATTTATGATTTTTAATAATATTAGAGAAAAAAACACAAATAGTATAATTGTTTCTCAATTAATTATTGGTTAAACAAAAATAATAATAGTTAAAACTGAACATTTAAAAAAAATGAGAATGACCCGTTATAATTACCTCCTTCAATTTCAATTTTTAAGTTTTAACCATTAAAATAAAAAATTGGAATTGAAAATTCGGATAAAATTCAAATCAATGAAATTTTATAATTAAAAATTGCACTACTTTTATTTCAAAATTATAATTTCAGTATTTATTTTTTATAATTGTTTTCAAACAAAATTATTTTATTATTTACCACCTAATTAACCTGTTGAATATATTTATTTTAATTTAATAAATTAAATAATTTTTTTTTAATTTAGCAAGTTAACATTTTGAATTTATATATATAATTTGTAAAATTGACAATAAAAATCGAATACTTTTTTAGTTTAGAAATTAACATGCGGAATTTTTTTTTTAATTTATAAAATTAACATGTTAAGCCGATATATTTTCTTAACGAGAATCGAAACCATAAACTCTTAACACTTAAGATAGTTAATAGATTGTGCTTAATTAATATTTTAATAGTATATTTATATTTTTTTCAAACATATGAATTAGAATTGAGTTACAAAATCTGTTAAAATTTTCAAACATAAGAATTGAATTTTAAGTTAATGTGAATTCTTTTAAAATAATTCTACTCTAAGTAATTGTGACGACAACAAAATACAAATTTCAATTGTAATTATGACTACAACAAAATAAAAAATGAGAAGTCTCCTTAAATTATTTACTTCTTTACACAAATGATTTTTTCCATAGTTCATTAGGAATTCCCATAATCTAGAATTGTAATTATAAGACCTAAAAATGTCATTATAAGTTGCTTACAATAGTTTGTTTGGAAGAATAAACTCTTGTGAATATGGTAAGTTAAAGAGGCTGAAAGATAACAAATAAAAAAACAATGAATAAGTTTAGTCATTCAAAATATCAAACATAACCAATAAGCAACCAATAAATCAAACCAGGATAGTAGGACACAAATATTTATCAGCAAAATATTCAATAATATGATGAACAAATTAAAGGCCTATTTCTTCTTCTTCTTCCTTTTTGAGAACATTGATATTCTTATCCCCAAAATTGCACTACTAGATGGAGATGTTTTATTATTCTCTTTAATATTATTATTATTATTATTATAGTTGTTGCCACTTTCTTTTAGGGGATTATATTTCACCTCCACCTTAGTTTCGTTTACACTACAGCCTGAGTTCTCGGAATCTCTTAACAGACGCAACAACTCTGTAGCTATCGCCATCCCTTTCTCATTCCCATAATTGGAAATACTAACCAACCCAGGAATCACCCCTTCATTCATGACCAACTGTATGTACTCAAACCGACTAGAACACAGTGTTAGGAGAATCCATGACGCGTTTTCCTGCACCTCCTCATCCTGAAATTGGAGTGCCTCTGCTACAAAACCGATGCATCCATTTGTTTCAGCTATAGAAACCAGAGAGTCATCTTTGTTACACATGTATCTCAAGATTCCCATGCAGTATCTTGCTAGTCTGGCATCTTCAAAGAAGGGAACCAATTTAGGGACTACTTCAGATGGGATAATTCTAGAGCAAGCATCCCCATGCAATGACAAATTATACAGTATTCTGATAGCTTGACCTTGAAATTGACTCGTTGTCTCTGTTCCATCGAGTATATTAAGGATCAAACCAACAATGGATGTAACCGCCCCTGGTGAAACAATCTTCGATATATGACATTCGTGGCGAGATAACACCTCTGTTATTGACAAACCTTCTCCAATCACATCAGAGCTAAGAAGCGAACCTAAAAGATCATATGCATCTTCATGGAAGTTAAATGAACTGCTCCTGCATGTTCTCAGTAATGACAAGAACAGCTGAGCTCCATTCCTCAGGGCTCCTAAATCAGACAATTCTTTTGCACGCTTCATAAACCTGAGAAGTTGATAAACGTAATTCTCAGAAGATCTAAAATCCTGTTTCATGGCGAGATCTCCAACCACCTGACACTGAAAATCCCATGGCAGTTCATCTAAATTGACTAATAACAACAGCTTTCCATCCATCTCATGATTATTGGGACAAGATTGAGTTCTTCGAGATTTAATCTTACTGCTCGAGTCAGCTGGAAGATATAAATCATTTAAAGAAGGAAACAATTCTTCAGAACGCAAGCTTCCATGATCATTCTCTGTGATTATCAATTGACCGTAATTCCTTAGCAGATTGAGAAGATAGACTAAGATCTGTTTCTTACCCTGCTCACGAGCAGAAACTTTATCAAGAAGCATCTTTATAGATCTCCTCTCTGTCTCCATATCCTTTTGTGATGTAATCCGCAAGCTAATTGAAACAAGACGTATAGTCTCAATTGCAGACTTTTCAATTTCAATTGAATCTCCATTGGATGTGGATTGTTGGAGAAATGTCCGGATGATTTTCCCAGCCTCTTCTTCAGATGAATCGAAGATGAAAGTAATACGACTGAGATCAGATATTATGCCAGATATCTGCAAATTGAGATCAAAATTAGTATATCTTCTTCCTCAGAATACAAGTCAAGAACTCAGAGATATATTTCAAACCTCAGCAGCTAATACTACTGGAACTAAATTTTGAATCTGGAACAAACACTGTTCCAGTGCATTTCTCGATTTTTTACATCTTTGTAGTATCGAATCACCCGTTAATGCCTGGAAAATAAGTTTGAGAAATGTTGTCAAAGCTAAAAGATTATTACCCTCAAACGTTTTTCTTAAAAATCAAACATACCAAGTAGAGTTTACTTGACTCTGCACAGTATTGAAGTAATGACTTTGCATTATCAATTGCAGTTCTTAAAGAACAAAGAGCTTGTCTCCCAGGAGAACATCCAGGACGTGAAGCTTCAATCCTTGGAAATAAAGTTATGGTTTTACCTACCAGTTCTTAAAGTTATGTACTCAAACCGACGAGAACACAGTGTTAGGAGAATCCATGACGCGTTTTCCTGCACCTCCTCATCCTGAAATTGGAGTGCCTCTGCTACGAAACCGATGCATCCATTTGTTTCAGCTATAGAAACCAGAGAATCATCTTTGTTACAACACATGTATCTCAAGATTCCCATGCAGTATCTTGCTAGTTTGGCATCTTCAAAGAAGGGTCCTTATTTAGGCAAATATTATTGTTTTGATATATGTTCAGATCATTCATGAAAGCCTTCATTCCAAAAGTAGAAAAAAGTCCTTTCCAATGAGGTTTTGCTTTAGAGTGCATTCCATCAAACACCTTGCAGGCATAACCAAAAGATGAACTTACAATAGGCATATGAAGTATATATTATTTAACCAAGAGGATAATAAATAATGTCACCCAAACTACAACAGGAAGATAAAATAAAAAGGGTGAGCCTGTCAGACAACCGCTAGACCAACCCAGCCAGGGCCGAAGCACTGACCGAGAACGATCCTCTACAGCAGTGTGACCACAGCCGAAGCAGGTGGCCAGCAACGCCGTTAATCACGCTCCTTCATTCCAAAAGTAGAAAAAAGTCCTTTCCAATGAGGTTTTGCTTTAGAGTGCATTCCATCAAACACCTTGCAGGCATAACCAAAAGATGAACTTACAATAGGCATATGAAGTATATATTATTTAACCAAGAGGATAATAAATAATGTCACCCAAACTACAACAGGAAGATAAAATAAAAAGGGTGAGCCTGTCAGACAACCGCTAGACCAACCCAGCCAGGGCCGAAGCACTGACCGAGAACGATCCTCTACAGCAGTGTGACCACAGCCGAAGCAGGTGGCCAGCAACGCCGTTAATCACGCTCTGGTCTAGCGGCAAGATCTCATCAACCAGACATAGATTCCTGTCTCCTTAGAAATCAAGGATACAGATGTACGAGCCTATAGAACAGATCCTGTTCAAGTAAGGTCGTGCCTAGAACTCTCTAACCTTTTTAATATATAGTGCAGAAACTTAGGTTATCTAGGCAATGTGGGATATAAACTAAAATTCAGGTAACTTAAGGACTTGTTTGGAATATGATTATATTTAATAAAATAAAGTTATCAACACAATTATTAATTTATTGCACAAATAATATATATAAATATTCACCCAAACAAGATTACACTAAAAATAAATTAGTTTAATGAAAATAACCCCAAATCAAAAGAACACAAGTTCTAAAGAGTTGTGATAGAGTAATATAGGATAAGAAAATGAGGATGATACAGAAATAAAGAGATATCATCAGGGATATGGTTAAATTTAATTATATTCTTAAGCAGAAAAATTAATAAGTACACCGTTATTTATCCTCAAATAATCTATACAATTATTTACCAAAACAAGATCTAAAGAGTTGAGAGACTAAACATTGATATGGTAATAATAGAGGACACAAAAATGATAGAGAAATGGAGATTTGATCTCATCACTCAGGACTAGCTTGGTTAAAAATTCTATTTGGAAGGGAAGGCAGGATAAGCTTGGTCAAGACTACCTGCCTGTTAATTATATCCTCAAATAATCTATACAATTATTTACCCAAACAAGATCTAAAGAGTAGAGTAGAGTTGAATTGAGACACAAAAATGATGAGAAATAGAGATCTGAAGGGAAGGCCTTGGTCAAGACTACCTTTATAAATCCCTGCCTGTTCCAACATCCCCAAAGCATCACATGAAGAATGAATTACATGTATGTATGTATACAAAGAATTAGGGTAAAAAAGTTAGGAGCCTGTCAGACAACCGCCAGACCAACCCAGCCAGAGCAGAAGCTCTGACCGAGAACGATCCTCTACAACAGTGTGACCCACAAGCCTAAGCAGGTGGCCAACAGCGCCGTTAATCACGCTCTGGTCTAGAGGCAAGATCTCATCAACCAGACATAGATCCCTGTCTCCTTAGAAATCAAGGATACAGATGTACGAGCCTATAGAACAGATCCTGTTCAAGTAAGGTCGTGACTAAAACTCTCTAACCTTCTTAATATATAGTGCAGAAACATAGGTTATCTGGGCAATATGGGATATAAACATCAGGTAACTCAAGGACTTGTTTCGCATATGGTTAATAAAATGATCAACACAATTTTTACACCACAATTTATCCACATATAAATATTTACCAAAACAAGATTACACTAAAAATAACAACAAATTAACCCAACTAGCTCTAAAGAGTTCAGAGAAAAGCTGTGATAGAGTTAAGATTATATTAGTAGGGGGGAAACTTCTCATATTCAAATATTCTCTCCTATACTATATTTTCTATATGTATATATACTAGCTAGATTACCAACCCTGCCGTGTGCTTACAGTTTCCAACCATCTTTTCTTTCATATTGATTCTTATAGTTAGTGTCTCCAAATTCTTCAACAAGGTTAACTAGATTGGCATGCAATCTCAGAAGGTGTTGTTGCCATTGGAGCTAGAAACTGAATTCAATATTCTTCTTCAAGTATATATAATTATTTGATTTACTTACTTTCACCTTCTTCAAGTATTACCTTACCTCTTTTGCTACGAAGGACTCAAATTGAAAAGGTTTGGGCTCAAGTAGCTAGGCGGTAAAATTATTAGGACATATTTGAAACAGTAGAAAGAGCATGTATAAAAAAACCCTCCTTTTTCCTTCAACAACTAGAAAGAGCATACCTGAAACAGCAAGACTGCCCTCCAATAACTAATTAAAAAAGAAGTAATCAATATGAGATTCTGCAATCAGTGTCTTCATACACGAAAAGAAAACATGTCTTATAAACATCATGCGAGGAACTCCATCTCAAAGGGAAGTTCTTTTTGCATAGTAAAATATTTTTCCATAAAAACAATATTCACACAAATAGAAGAAGGCGTACTTTCCGGTCTTTTTAGATCTCAACGAGACAGAACAGATCATCTTCAAGTAAAGAAGTCTTCCTTGAAATATATTTTGAAAAGAAGAAAAACACATAATAAAAACAAAATTCACACAAACAGAAGAAGGAATAGATTCATGTCTTTTAGAATATCAAGTTTGCTTAAAAAAAATTGATGCTCTAGAGGCCAAAAACATAATGATAAAAAAATATTGTCTGTCAGACAACCGCAAGACCAACCCAGTTCATTCAATTAATTTAACCAAACAAGCTCTAAACTGTGATATGTCTTGTGAGATGATAGAAAAATAAACTTCAATGATAAAACTGATCATTGATAGGATCAAAAAAAATGAAGGTTGTGTCTATTAATGGATTTCACAGAAAGTTCTTCTCAAAACCAAAGAATAGTCAATATTGGAAATGATATGCACATTGAGGGTAGCATATCTATATTTGAAGGATGCACATTTGTCAATGGATGCATACCATGGCCGCCAACAAACAGCTCAAGGACTTGTTTGGAATATGGTTAAACAGCTCTTCAATATTAGGAAGTCAGTCACCAACTAAAAAGGGGTAAGTCTACATAAGTATTACAAGAAATGGTTTTGACAAAAGAAAAGAATAAGTTTGGGAGTCTGTCAGACAACCGCTAAACCAACCCGGCAAGGGCTGAAGCATTTCGTTTAAACATACAAATAGAAAAGGACATAATAAAAACAAACAGAAGAAGACATAGATTCATGTATTTTAGATATCAAGTATGCAGACTAAGATCATGGTTCAAGTAAAGTCTTGCTTAAAAAAGACACTAATATGATGGTTAAGAATGTCATCTTAATAAGATTGTAAGTTAAATACTCCAAGTAGAAAGAGCATATCTACTTTATGTTATGGTTTTGACATCAGCTTTGAAAGATATAATCAATTCAAATCTCTATTAATGGATTTCACAGAAAGTTCTTCTCAAAACCAAAGAATAGTCAATATTGGAAATGATATGCACATTGAGGGTAGCATATCTATATTTGAAGGATGCACATTTGTCAATGGATGCATACCATGGCCGCCAACAAACAGCTCAAGGACTTGTTTGGAATATGGTTAAACAGCTCTTCAATATTAGGAAGTCAGTCACCAACTAAAAAGGGGTAAGTCTACATAAGTATTACAAGAAATGGTTTTGACAAAAGAAAAGAATAAGTTTGGGAGTCTGTCAGACAACCGCTAAACCAACCCGGCAAGGGCTGAAGCATTTCGTTTAAACATACAAATAGAAAAGGACACAATAAAAACAAACAGAAGAAGACATAGATTCATGTATTTTAGATATCAAGTATGCAGACTAAGATCATGGTTCAAGTAAAGTCTTGCTTAAAAAAGACACTAATATGATGGTTAAGAATGTCATCTTAATAAGATTGTAAGTTAAATACTCCAAGTAGAAAGAGCATATCTACTTTATGTTATGGTTTTGACATCAGCTTTGAAAGATATAATCAATTCAAATCTCTATTTTTGTATATGAGGATTATCACAATAATATACCAGTTAATCAATCATATAGGAAGAATGTCTTTTGAATCAAAGATTCACCTTAAAAATAACAAGGAATAAGGGTAAAAAAGTTAGGAGCCTGTCAGACAACCGCTAGACCAACCCAGCCAGGGCCGAAGCTCTGATTGAGAACGATCCTCTACAACAGTGTGACCCACAAGCCTAAGCAGGTGGCCAACAGCGCCGTTAATCACGCTCTGGCCTAGCAGCAACATCTCATCAACCAGACATAGATTCCTGCCTCCTTAGAAATCAAGGATACAGATGTACGAGCCTATAGAACAGATCCTGTTCAAGTAAGGTCGTGACGAAAGCTTTATAAGCTTGTTATTATATAGAACAGAAACTTAAGTTATTTGGGCAATGTGGGATATAAACTAATCATCAAGTAACTTAAGGACTTGCCTGGAATATGGTCAAATTTAATTAAACAAAATGATCAACACAATTATTAATTTATTACACCAAATTTATCCACAAATAATCTCTATAAATATTCACCCAAACAAGATTACGCTCAAAATAAATTAGCTTAATGAAAATAACCCCAAATCAAAGTAAACAAGTTCTAAAGAGTAATATAGGACAAGAAAATAAGGATGATACAGAAATAAAGAGATATTTAATCATGGAAGGAGGATAGTGTAAGCTGTAAAATTATTTCATTAGCAGGGAGGGGGTAACTTTTCATATTCAAATGCTCTCTCCTCCTAGATACTATGTACTATATAGTATATGCTAGCTAGCTACAAACAAAAGATTTTGCCCCCAACAAGGACAGTGTTGAAACTAGAACAAGCATAAGAATTTGGATTGTAGGACAAAGTTAAATTTTGGACAGAATAGTCAATAATTTGATGAACAAATTAAGGCCAAATTCATCTTTATTATTATTATCCACAAAATTGTATGTGTACTACCAGATGGTTTCTTCTCCTCTTTAATATTATTATTATAGATGTTGCCACTACCACCCTAGTTTCTAACCAATCCTGGATTCAATTACCCCTGCAACAATGTAACAACCGGTAAGTAACTTAAAACCTTGTTTAAGGGATATGGTTAAATTTAATCATATTCTTAATCAACAGAATTAATTAGTACACCATTATTTTTATCATCAAATAATCTATACAATTATTTACCCAAACAAGATCTAAAGAGTTGAGACTAAACGGGAAATTTGATGGAATAACCCTCATAAGAGGGGAATTTCCACTTTTAACAGGTGATTAATAAGTTTATCATTTTTGACCTTTTGCCACAGTTTTACCCTTTATTAAAAAAAAAAAAATTTGATTTTCATTCTCCCCCGTCTTTCTTTCCCCAGTTCTCCTTTCACTCCCTCTCTCTCGTTTCCAACTTCCCGAAGACGACTGATCAACCCCGAAGACGAAGACGACGACGACGCCGAAGAGCCCCCGAAACATCGACGACGTCCTCTCCCTCGAACCCTCCCTCGAACCCCGACGAGCTCCGACGACAAACAAGAGCCCCCGACGAGAATCTCAACTCCAGAACGACGAAGGTGAGTTTATCTTCCCCGTTTCTATCCGTTTCTATCCTAGTTCTCCGTTTTATATCCATGCATGCTATAATGGAGGAATGGTTTAGGGTATTGTTTAGGTTTAGGTATGTGTTTAGGTTTAGGTAGTGTTTATTGTTTAGGTTTAGTTTTGGGTTTAAAATGCTTCTGTCGAAGGCTGTTGCAGGGTTTTGGGTTTATTGTCGATGGCGACAATGCATTTTCGCAGGCGACAGTGCATCTGTCGTAGACGACAGTGCATCTGTCGCAGACAGAATATACTATTCGCCTACGACAGATGCATCTGTCGTCTGCGACAGATGCACTGTCGTCTGCGACAGATGCACTGTCGTCTGCGACAGATGCACTGTCGCCTGCGAAAAATGTCATATTTCCTTTAAATTAGTGGTATTTACTTTCATTATTCTGACTTATTGATTTTTTGCAGATGGCACCAACCAAATGCAAAAACAAAACTGTAATTGAGACTTTCCTGGACGTGTTTCATGGAAATCTACTTGCACCTGCTTGTTAAAGACCAAGGACAAGTTTAATCACTTTGGTCTTATGGAAAGGGCTATGAAGAGTCAATTTCAGTATCTATTGAAAGTCCCGACTGTCATTTTCTCAGGAACAATAATCCACCAGATGTTGATCAGGAAAAGCAGCTCCAATTCGAAGGGAATAAGTTTCTTAGTCAATGGTCAGCAGCTTTACTGGGGCATGAAGGAATATGCCTTGGTAACAGGCCTAAATTTTGGAAGATTTCCTGTCATTGAAAACTGGAACGCTGAAGAATGTTCACCCCTAGTCCATAAATACTTTGGTGGCAAAACAGTTGTTAAAGTGACAGAAGTTCAAAGTGTTTTCCTCAACTGCTCTGAGAAGGAAGATGCATGGAAGCTTGGGCTCATCAACCTTATCTACCAGTGTCTCTTTGGATCTGATAATAGGAAGAGGGTATGTTTGAAGATCTTCAGCATGGTGGAGGATATGGAATTGTTCCTTCAATTTCCATGGGGAAAGGTGTCATTCAATTCAACTTTGAAGGGTATTGACAAGGACATGAAACATCTTCGGCAGCTATATGTGGAGAAGAAGGAAACTTGCAAGGGGAACTGTGATGTTGCTTATACTATTAGTGGCTTCGCCATAGCCTTCCAAGTTTGGACATATTTGGTTATGTCTACATTTGTCCCCAAATTTGCGGATATGATCGAGGAAAAACATACATGCCCAAGGATATTACTTTTTACAGCCTCCAGAAGCAACACCAACACTAGCCAAGAGGTATCCAATGCCCTTTTCAAATGCAATGTCTTTAACAAGATTCATGAGTCTGAGGAAGAGAAGAGGAACTACTGTGGGGATGACTTTGAAGAAATGGGAGATTACATTTATGATGATTTATTTGAGGTGGATGGTAGGAAGAGAAAGAATGAAGATGGTACTCCCAAACAAACGCCCAAGAGGAGAACAATTAAAAGGACAGCAATTAAGATGATCGAGTCTAGTGATGAATCTAGCGAAGACAGCTCTCGGTCTACTACTCGTGAATCAACCCATGTCCCTTCAGCAACGAGTCCTCAAAAGAAAGAAGACAGTTCTCCTACTAGGCAAGACAAGTTTGACAATCCGGTGACTAAAGCCCAGAATGATGACAAGTTTGATGAGCTTACAAAGGATGTGAAGGAGTTGACAAGGGATGTGAAGGAGCTGAAAACTGAAATGAAGGTAATGAAAGAGGATCAACAAAGAAGCCGAGCAGAATGAAAACAAAGATGAAGAGGCTGAAAACAAAGTTGAAGAGGCTGTTGATGAAGAGGCTGTTGATGGTTTGGAGATCAACAAAGAAGCCGAGCAGAATGAAAACAAAGATGAAGAGGCTGCAGCTGTTGTTGATAAGAATGCTGAGTTGGGAAAGAAAGAATTGGCCACGAAGAAGAAGAGGAAGGTAGTTTTGGCCAAAAATAGGTTGGGCAAGAAAAGGAAGATGAATGAAGAGGCTAACATGGGAAAGAAGAATGATGAAGAGGATGACATGGGAAAGAAGAATGATGAAGAGGCTGAGTTGGGAAAGAAGAAGGATGATGATGTATTGGTATTGACTCCAACAAGATTTCAGGGACAGAGTTTTCGGAGAAAGAAGAGGTCCACACAATTGGGGAACTATACAGATCCTAATGGAAAATCCTTTAAACTCATTGATCTAGTAACTGTAAATCCTCTTTTAGATTATGATAGTAAACTGTTGGATGATTTGAAACAATGGATGAAGTTGGAGGATGATGACAAGATAAATCTGGTTCTTTTCCATGCTGGTCGAGAATTGTTTAACAGAATGTTGAGGCCTCAGAATTGGCTACATGATCAGGTAAGTTTTTGTTGTTGAAACTGTTTTTTGGGTATTGTATTAACAGCAGGTTAAAGAGAAATGCATCTGTCGCAGCAGGAAGTGCATCTGTCGCAGACGACAGTGCATCTGTCGCAGGCGGGAAATGCATCTGGCGCATGCGACAGATGCATCGTCGTCTGCGACAGATGCACTGTCGCCTGCGACAGATGCATTTCCTGCTATTTCTCTTCATGTTCTGTGCTTAATTCATTCGATGCTCTGTGCTTACTTCATTTTCTCGAATCTGTCGCAGGAGATAGATGCAGCATGTTACATTCTTAAAAAAAGAGTTGCCAATTTTCCCAAGACTTATCAACCGATGGATTTCTCAATATGTGACTGTAATGTCTCTACGAGGTTGTCGTTACGTTATTCAAAGTTCTCCAAAAATCCACAAACATACACATTCGACGATGACTTGATGGAATATTTCAGGGGTGATGAAGAAAAATTGATGACTTCTTGGATGATTGTAGATAAGATATATTTCCCTATGAATCTTAATATGAAGCATTGGGTCCTTTGTGAGGTGCAACTACAAGATTGGTGCATCAATGTTTATGACTGCGAACAAAGATTTATCAAAAAGAATCACTATGACAAGTTCATGAAACCACTATGTGAAATGATTCCATATCTCTTTCTATTTGGAACGACCGAGTTTGACAGGATCAAGTATCCTAAGTTCAGTTTGGAAGGAATGTCATATGTTGTAATACCACACCCAAGAGTCCCCAAGTGCACGAAGAGTGGAGACTGTGGTCTTTTTACAATCATGTATTTGGAGTACCTTACTGCAAAATTGGATATATCAGCTGTGACATCAGAGAACATTGTTTTTTGGAGACAAAAATGGGCAGTTAGGTTGTTCCACCATATAATAGACCCATAGAAAATGGACATAATTTAGCTATGTATATTTTTGAATGTAAACCTTATGTATTTATTTTTGAATGTAATTTAATTTGCTATTTTGAATTCAAATATAATATAGTATATATATATATAATTAAGCACAAAACATATGCGGAGAAAATGCATCTGTCGCAGGCGACAGTGCATCTGTCGCAGGCGGGAAATGCATCTGTCGCAGGCGACAGTTCAGTGCATCTGTCGCAAGCGGGAAATGCATCTGTCGTATGCGACAGATGAACTGTCGCCTGCGACAGATGCATTTCCCGCCTGCGACAGATGCACTGTCGCCTTCGTCACCTTCGTCGAATGTATATTTCACTGTAAAACAAATCAGCCAAGCTCTAAAACCATTATTCCATGACCTAACCTACATCCTAGACTCTAAACAACAAAACCTTAAAAGGACGAACGTCTAACCTGAATGTTGAAGACGATCGTCGATGATGAAGGAAGGATCCGTTGATGATGAAGGAAGCTTGATGATGAAGGAAGCTTGATGATGAAGAACCTTGATGAAGGAAGCGTTGATGATGATGAAGGAAAGACGGGAAAGGACGGTTGGTGGAGAGGAGGGAAATGGGTGAAGATAGTGACATTTCAGTAACTGAAATGCGCATTACTGAATTAATTATTTTTTTTTTTAAATAAAGGGTAAAACTGACCTTTTGCTCAAAAATGATAAACTTATTAATCACATGTTAAAAGTGGAAATTCTCCCTCAAATTTCCCGACTAAACAGCAATATGGTAATAATAGAGGACATGAGAATGATCTATGAATGATACAGAAATAGGGAGATCTCATCAGTATATAAATCCTGCCTGTTCCATGATCCCCAAATTAAGCAGCACATGAAGAATGAACTCCATGTATACAAAGAAAGAAAGAAAGAAAGACTAGCTACCAATAAATTTATCCCAGGTTTTCGTTCTCAGAGAGACAGCTGAGCAATGCAGACTAAAAGTACGAGACACATCAAACAAACAAACAAACAGTGCAAAGACAAAACCCTAGCCTATTGCATGAAAGCTAAGGGAAGAAATCGTGTCTTACAATCCGAGAGAAGGAGAGAGCTGATGCGAAGAGTGGGATTTCCGTCGGAGAAACTGAGTGGCGTTCGTTCTATCTGCCGATCATAGAGCTCGACGTTACTTTATCCGGTCATTCGACGGAAGAGAAGCCAACTGGTGGTGCATCTGGAAGGTATGTACAAAATGCAGCGACGAAATGACAAAATCAGCAGAAAGTAATCAAGAAGAAGAAGAAGATGAATCGGTGTATTTTGATCGTAATCTCATGGTAGCAAAACTGAAGTGAAATGAGTAAGAAAGAGAAAGAAAGAGAAAGAAAGAGGTGTTCGTAACTATAAATTAGCGGTTGACATGACTGAAACTCATCTCTACTCCGAGTTGACTCACTTTGTCTTCCTTTTTTTTATTTAAATCAATAATATTATAACAGTACCCGAATAATATTTTGACTAAACTATATTTATAATCAGTCTTTTTTACCGTTGCTATTTAGATGATTAATAATCTAAACATTTTTGAGTTATGAGATGTGACATTGATTAGGATAACTTTCAACTAAGTTATATGTTCATTTTTATTTTATTTTATTTTATTTTTCGTGAGTAGAAATTTTATGATTTATAACCATACTTTTATTTCATTAAATTACAATAAACATAAAATTGTGTAAATGAAGTAATTATTTAATCACCAAATCAAGAGAATATTATATCCTTGTTTGTAGAGAAAAAGTTAATTGTTTTTGTGAGTTTTAATACGGGCTTATACAGTTATACTCGATGATGTTTGAACGCTTTTTACGTTATTTTTAATAAAAAAAAATTGACATTTTTCAAATAAATAAAACTAGTTAGTTATTTTGTGAGCACCACCATCATTAATACATAATTGTTGTTTTCTCCTTGTATCATTATTCTTTTTCTTTAATATAATTTTGAGCTATATAATTTTGAGCTGAATAATGACATATTAACTCTTATATGGTTATTCTGATAGTTATGTAGACATTGTAACAATTTTGCTCGAGAATAATAATAGTGCTAACATATAAAGAAATTGTAAAATTTATGATTTTGACCGAGAATAACAACAATGCTAAAATACAATGAAAGTGTAAAATTTATGATTTCTTTTATAGGGTAAGCACCATATAATAAATACATATCCATCTTGGAACCAAAATTACCTTCACATACTAGGTCAAACCTTGAATTCCTCAACATGCATCCACTTTGTAGACGACCACTTATTGCCTTTAATAACTGGGCAACCACCTAAATACACAAACCAGAAAAATGTCACAACAATATATAATCAAGTTCCTTGAGGATGCAATCAAATATTCATGGTACAAACATCAGTTTTTGCTATGAAAGAAAGTTAACAGCAAAACAGAGCATTATTGAAGAGGATAGGATGCATGATCATATTGAAACACAGTTTACTTTCTTAAAGAAAGAGAAGTAACTAACCATGTAAACTGGAAGGATCAAGTGATGCATCAGGCTTCAAATTCCAAAACATAAGAGCATCACCCATCTTTGGCTTAACAGATAATCCTTCTTTTCCACATTTTGATAACTCATTCCACCAAGGCACAGCACTGTAATTTCCTTTTGCATTAGGGAAAACGGTCTCACCTCCTTCTTCAACATCAGATCTGTTAAAACAGAAAGAAAGACATCTATTTGAAAGGTGAACAAATCACGAAAGGCATTTCAGAAACAAAAAGGTGTAGATTACTTACAGGTACATTAGAAGTGTTGCCACCCGCTGACCCCCATTCTTTGTGTTGAACTGATCAAGAAAGTAGTCAAAATGTGGTTCATATTTCTGACCCACTTCATAATGAAGGACTTGAAGACCTTCACCATTTTCTGTAATTCATTTAGGGATAAGTAGATGTTAGAGATGTACCAACAAAGACATTCAAATAACAGACATTTTCCTAGGGACAAACAAGGTTTAAGTACTGAAGGCATCTAATGGAGCAAAGAATTATTTGCATTAACCATGTACCTATAGGTATGAATGTATAATCTGCAATCCTTTGCTCAATCTTATGTATTATCTTATCAACTCCTCTAGCCAAAAATGTACCAGAACTTGTACGAACCCTGCAGGCACAATATCTCATCATCTTTAAGCATAAGTAAACTAAAAAGGGCCAAAGGAAGAAGCAAAGCTTCATGGAATATGCACTATAAAATCATCTAGAAGATCAATCTACAGTTTTAAGAGCAGACCTGCTATCTCTGCTCTTGCCTGTCTCATTGTCAACAACTACTGACTTTACCAAACTAGGCTTTGCAAGATTGATTAGATGTTCACATTCCTTCTTGGACTGCAGAAGAGAAATATAATTGAAAATTCAGACAAAGACAACTAACTACTATGTATATGTTTCGATATTTAAGTTAACCTAGATGTTATCTTTCTGCAAGTCATACTGAGTTAAAGACTCGTGCAGGATGTAAAATAAATGTAGCATGCTGAAAGGGAAATTAAACATCAAATTCATAAGGTTATACTTCCACTACCAGGAAACATTCTAGGGATCCAACTGAAACTAACATATGATCTCTTCTAAGAACAGAATTATCCTAGATCATACATGATTCTGCATTTTAGGATAAGAATAACATCCAAGTGAATGAGATTTCAGAAATTGAACCAGGAAATTATGGTAAACGAATGCTCTCGGCTCCCAAGAAATCGCTTCCGTCCACTGATCTTTCCTGTCATCCTCTGGATCTTCAACCTCATCCTCTACGCTGCTCAAAAAGCCACAAATTGAGAACATAAGCAGATGATAATTCGATTTTGGATCAATTTCATACTAAAACAACTCCTGAATCAAGTCAACGCACCTTTCAGAAACAGTATGATGAACAATTGTAGTGAGATCGTTGGGCTTGGGAGAGTCGGAGGAACTTTTAGGGATGGAGAGGATTCCGAGAACGAGGAGAATGAGAACGAGGCAGGAAAACATTATTAGCATTGACAAAATCACCGTGGAAGAGGATTTCTTCCTTAGCGAAGAAGCGCGATATTGCTTCCCCTTCGGAATCATTGTTCACAGTGGATTGCAGCCGAAGAAAATGGACTGAAATTAAGATGAATACAACGGATTATACCTCAGCCACAGCCTCAAATCATTCCAGAGAGAAGATTATTGTGTTTGCTAGAGAAGACGCAGTAGAGAGAGAAGGTATTGAGTTAGTTTAAATTTCTTAGAGAGAGAACGACGAGGTCAAGAAAGCGCGCGTATATTTTCTTAATTTTTAATTTTTTATTAATATAATAAAATCAACTTTGTCAAATAAGTTAGATAGATTCTCGATAAATTGTACAGTATTATTAACCCATCCAATAATTAAAATTATCTAAGTTTATATAATAAAAATTAGGATGTCCAATTTTGGACACGACACGAAAATACGATCCGGACCAAATAAAATGTCAAAATCGGGTCGACCTGACATGACCCAAAGTAGACCCGATAACCTGTTTATAAATTTATTTTTGTTGAGTTTTGTGTTATTCTTGTTTAGTTACTCACTCATTTTCTTTTGTAAAATTTTGTATAAGTGAATTTGTGATTTAACTTCATTTTTATTTTGTATTGATGTTATTTTAATTTGAAATAGAGATATGAATTAAGTGCATCGGATTTTGTTCGAGTTGAGTTAGGTAAATCGTGTCAAACGAGTCAGATTCATGTCAAACACAAATAAACATGTCAGGTTCAAGTTAGAGATTTTTGACCCAAATTATTAAATAGATCAAGTTTATGTTAGAATCGTTAAACCCGTTAACCTGTCAACCCGAACCCGCAAACTTACCTAAATTGTTCACCCTAATAAAAACTCATAACTAATATTTACATAGACTATTTATTTAAAAGAGTCCCCAAAATAAATTACTGTCTATTATTATAGTAAAATAAAATTGGCAGGGCTATATTATATTGATAATGTTAGTGGAGGAATTGTGTGCATGTTAGTAGGGCAATGGTATTTAATGAGATTTAAAATTGGCATGTCTATATTATATATATGAAGTTAGTGGAATAATTATGCATGGTTGGAGATAATGGTACTTATTAGAAGGTCAACTTTCATATAATCATATTATTAATAGCTGTCTCCAAATTAATTAATCAATAATAGTTAACATACTTTGAAAATACTTTGTGTATTTCTATCCGGATCGTGACTAAGAATAAAACAAATTTTTTGTTTACACAATACTAGTACATTTATTATTTTTATTCATTTATCTAATTTAACAGATATTTCACATTAATAAATTATTTTCACTTAGAATGATAGAATTCTTATAGATAATAAATTATAAAAAAAACATATTTGACGGATTGATTTTGTCCAATTAAATTTACTAAATAGACTAACCCATAGATTAGACATTTAAATAAATTATATGTTTCTTTAGTTAAAATAATAATTTTATCATTTAATTACAAGTTTGGATAGATAGAATATTCTAAACAATAATATATATTTAAATGTATTATTGTGTTTCTAAGAAAAATTGAAATATACAATTTTTTTTAATTAAGGACATCTCAGTCATGTTATTTGGCTTTCATTTAAAACAATTTTAGTTAGAATATATATAATATTAAAAACGAAAAATGTGTATTCAATAAACTAATTTATTAAAGAGTTTTATGTTCAAACTTATAATAAAAAAAAATATTCTCAAAAGGGTTTAGATGGTCTAAGGATGGGCGACCCTAATAATTTGCCTTAATTTAGGACCAATCTCGAATGTGTTTCGGCAATAATATAACAACTTATCAGAAATAAATAGTTAATTAATTAAACTAAATTGAGCTTATTTTATTTGCTACTAAAATAAATTATTTTTTTAGAAAGTCAAAACTAAATGATTTAGAGAAAAAGTTAATCAAATATTTTAGTAATTAAAAATATATTAATTTTTATTAACTTCTCATCTAAAAAAGTTTTATCTATTTCAATTACATTTTTATATTAAAATAAACCTACATTCACTTAAAAAAAATTATGATTGTACCAAAATACTAGTTTTTATATATGTTTTATTAATTTTAATGTTAAAATATTTTATATTTTGTCATTTTCTTATAATAAAAAATAAAAATGGAATAAGCCCAAGACATTAATATGTTCAAATTCACTTTGTTTTAAAAGAAAATATGATTCAAATCCTTACCAAAAGAAAAGTAAAGTAAAGGAGATAAAAAATGATATTTACATAATTTTAATTTAAAACTTAAGAAATAGAAAGAAGGAAAAACAAGATTTGGATAATATTTGAACCGGGTGGCTTATTGATTAAGCGACCGGGTTGTTTTATGTAAGCTAAACCGGTCCGCTTTATAAAAGAATCAAGATCTAGCGCTCTTTATATTTCGAAGTATATCAAAGCTTAGGGTTCTTTGTGCCGGCGAAAAATGGTGAGTTTGCTTTGTTTCCTCTATCTTGATTTACCGATATTTGTTTGTCTTATGTTTATGAATTGATGTGCGTTTATCGTTTCTTATGGATGTTCATTATTCCCAGGCTGATTCTCCTCCAAAAAGGTACACCCTAGCATCGTTAAAAACAATCACTTTCTTCTATTTTGATATAGTTTTACCTTTACATAACTGAACGTATAAGAGATTTGATTTGGAGTTGTTCTTCAGACAAATCGTTTATTCAAGATCGATGTTTTAATTTTAGAGTAGCTGTTCTTAGTTAAATACCCATTAATGTGAATCTCCCATTATTTAAACCAGTTTTATGAAGAAAATAACAAGTAAACATTGAGCTTGGTGAAAATCATTAGAATCCATAAGAAATGGAAAAAAAAAATCTTTGATGGAGTTAATGTTTTCTGTGTAAAGCTTTACAAGCTTAATTTAGGAATTAACATCCATTAATTTTCTAGTAATTTGTATTTGGGATTTCATCATACATTGTTTGCTGTAAAAGAAAAGGAAAAAATGATTGGAAGTAAGAAACTCTGAGTATACTATTTGATTTTATCTATTGGAACACTTTTATCATGGGTTCAGCAAAATGTAGTATAAGATGAATTGAGTTAGTTACCTTGTCAAGTGGTATGGATAAATTTGATGGACTTATTAGCTTAAGGTTTCAAACCCTATTACTTAACTATAGATTTTTCATTGATGCATCTGACTTTATTCTGTGATATGCTTACCTATAGTAGGACTTAAGTAATGAAGGCATCCTTTGTGTCATCTTTTACATGCATGACTACAATTTCTTTTCCAGCAGTATTTCTCATTACTACTTGAATATTAGGAATTCAAGATCTCCTTCACCATACGAGACTCACTCCAGATCTAGGTCAAGGACAAGATCAAAATCCAGATCCTTGTCAAGGTCAAGAGGGAGGTCAAGGTCAAGAGGGAGGTCAAGGTCTAGAAGTCGTGGAAGGTCGAGCCTGCTCAGCTAAAATTGATCTCCAAATACCTTTTTGTATGACATTATTCCTTAACGTTTCTGAGTTTGCAATCCTCTGAATGACAGGGATGAAGCTAATAATCCTGGAACCACACTTTATGTGACTGGTTTATCCACACGTGTTACCGATAGAGAGCTTGAAGATCATTTCTCCAAGGAGGGAAAGGTTTGTTTTGTGCTAATAGAATGTCCAGTTGGGTGTATGGGCACCTGACTTGGGAGTTTCTGATTGTTTTCTTTGTTTCTATCTGGCACACAGGTAGCTTCTTGTTTCCTTGTTGTGGAGCCACGAACTCGCATCTCCCGTGGTTTTGCCTTTATTACAATGAAAACTGTGGAGGATTCTGATCGATGTGTCAAGTATCTCAATCGGTCAGTTCTGGATGGTCGAAGCATTACAGTTGAGAGGGTGAGCGTCTTTCTTGAGCATTATTACATTGCGCGCCGGTTTGGCTGGTTATGTTTCTTCTTGACTTGGAGGTTTCTGACTATATTCAGAAAATATTGCTTCAAGTCATGTTGGCAACAAATCAAATGAGTTCATCAGTGTCAACAAATTAGTGAAACAGCTTGATCAATGGCCACAGCTAAAACGACATTTCAATTGCAATGTGATCCCAACTTAACATATCAATCAACAACTGCAGCAATTACTTTCAACTCATCTAATCAACGGACAATACCAACAACATTTTAATCGCTTTTTATGGTACATCATACCAAGCGTTTACTCTTCTTGTGTCCGTTGACCTAACCAAACTTCTGTTATTTGCTCACACATATGGCCCGTTTGGAAACACATTTTTATGGATGTGAGGAATAACATTTGGAAACAAAAAACTTTAGTGAAACACAATTTTAAAAGTTTTATCTGTTATTGTGGTGGTCTCATCTGGATCAAAATTTAGACCCTAAACAAAAAGTGTTTCCATAAAATCTGAATATTATTAATTACTAATCATTTTTACTGATTATATTTACAGTCAAGGAGAAAACGCGCAAGAACTCCCACACCTGGGCACTATTTGGGGCTCAAAAACACTAGGGAAGAACGTGGTTATCGCGATGATCGTGACAGGTATCGAGGAGGAGGTCGCGATGATTATGGGCAACAGAGATATTCGAGACGCTCCTCACCTTATAGAGGAGGAGGAAGTGGTCGTGATTACTCTCCTCGTAGGCGATCACCCTATGGTGAAAGATCTAGAAGGGAGGAGAGGTCATATTCACCATATGAGAGGTAGTGAAGATGATGCTTTACATCATTTTGTTTGGGGGTAATTCTATTATATATTTCTGTTCTAGGTAAAAGTCATTAAATGGTGGAGGATACAAGTAGTGAATTGTTCTTCATAACACATGTTACCCTAGTGTGAGCTCTAGCCCTGTTTAATTCTTACTTTGATTTATGGATGTTTCTGGAGTTTGGTTTGATCAGATTGTCGGTTGCTTAAATGCAGTTAATATATGTTTTTGTATGAGATTAGCTGCGTTTCAGCAGCATAATTTATTGTATAGCTCGCGACCAGTCAGTTGTTATCGATGGCAAAGTGTTTATGACACATCTGGAAAGACATGCTTGAGGTCACTCTGCCTACACAAGGTAAAAAGAAAAGAAAAAGATATGGTTGGGTAAATATGAACTTGAAATCTAGAGTGCCTCTAATCAATACCTGTACTGACCATCATTTTTGGGGTTAGAAATTGTACTAGAAAGAACCCTCCTTTTTTTCAATTTTTTAGTACAAATTTTATTACTTGGATATAGCATTGATCACACTTTTGAGCCTTCAGAGTTGCCTTTGCATTTTTAGCTCAGCATATATATACTATAAGATTAGATCCTCAATACTTTTACCTTTATTATTATGCATTATATATATGGTACTAACTAACTAAGCTAGCATTTAAGAGTACTGTCTATTATCGATTTTTTTTGATCAACAGTTTATTGAATTCCGACAAGGTGGTAGATTGATATGTAATATTAGAATTTATTGTATAAGTAACATGTTTTGTGGATTGTGAATAGGAAAGATATTTTATGTATGATTGATTAAAAAAAAACATTTATTACTATTATGGTATTGTTATTAATTAGGATATTGCTTGTAAGAGCTTGTTTGATGTGGTTTTTTTGAGATCTTTTTAGATTTTTATCAGGTTTTTTCATAAATCTCCACTAAGATCATCAATTAAAATATTTTTGTTTGATTTTTATAAAATATAAATAAAATAACATTGTAGTAATTTAACAAATTAAAAATTCAAATAATTTTTTTTTTCATTAAATAAAGTTTTTTATTTTTTACAAAATTCTTGGTTGTTGATACTTAGAAAAATAAGTTTTTTGAAAAGAAAATAATATTTCTCATGCTCATGTTATTGTTATGAAAGTTAGTTTTAACGATATTGTTTGTAAAAACATTTAAACGATGTTTATCCTATATCTCACTTGTTCTTTTTGTTCTTTTGCCTTGACTTGTATTTTGGGATTTAAAATTGGGAAACATTTTAAAGTCCATAACTTTCCGATAGTTTCTAACATTCAATGGCGCTGAATTCACCCTTTGTACATCTATCCCCTTCTTAATGTTGAGTATTTGATGAGCTTAAGTTGAGACTGAGGGGTCGAAAACCAAAAAGTGAGTTATTTATACCCAGTTTTTTACGACTTAATCCAATTTTCTAGTCCAAAAGCCAATTTCCTGGTCCAAAAGAAGAAGAATTGAACGATCTTCGTGCCTAGACCATTGTATTTATAAAACAAGCATGTCTTTTTTATAAAAATTTTAATTTATAAGTAATTGTATTAATACAAGAGGAAGAAGAAAGAATGCAGTAATTAATGGAGAGGAAAGTTACTGTCTTGTTGATATGAGCTAGCCCTAGAGGAGACATAAATGCAAAAGGCATTTGATTCTTCTTCTTTCTTCCTTGATGATGTATAATTTAATAATAATAATAATAATAATAATAATAATGTTGTAATATTTTTAAAATCCCAGATCTATATATATAATGTTTATGTGCAAGTATAGAGAGAAAGATTCCCTTATTAATGGCAATGGCTTATAACAGGCACAGTCACAGTTACAGTCAGTATCAAAATACCATTTACTCTTCTTCTTCTTCTTTTTCTACTAGTATTGTACTATACTACTAATTATTTACCATTTAGGTGCCATGCATCATGCATGCACTCAAATCTCAATTCATCATCTTTCTTTTTTTCTTCTACAATTCTTTTCAATAAACTTCTCTTAATTAATCAATCAATCAATTTCAAAATGAAAAATATTTATATGTTTTATAATTTTGTTTTCTGAAAAGTAGCCATCTATTTGGACCTGCAAAACATTAAAAGCACAAACATGATATGGGTGAAGAGTGATAAATGCAGTGGCCCTTGTTTCTGCTATTGGTAGAAGTACTCGATCCATCTTAAATGCTTTCATCTTCTTCTTCTTCATCTCTTACTATATAATATATACCAATGTCAATGGCAATAGCAATAGCAATGGCAATGCATGATCTTATCAATGAAAGACTAGCAACTGTGGTATTGGCCTGGTTCACTCAGATCGATATTATTATATATGTTTTTCATTCATCATGAATTGATCGATCATATTCATTATATATATCTGATTGAGCCGTGCCAATATCTCAGTTCTCTTTCATATACAACTAGCTAGCTAGAATCCATGAAATCTCCTGCAAGGTATTATATGTGTTTGAACACATAATCTTTTGATGAAGCCCTCAAATCTACATATTTTGCATTTGCTTTTCTTGTCTTTAATCTTCCTTGCATGAATTTGAAATTCAAGAATCCATCCTCATTTGATTTAAGTTTGTGGGTTTATATTACTTAGATGGAATCGAATAAAAAGACATTTGATTTTGATAATATGAACATGTTAGCTACTTAGTTAGTTAGTTACACAAAAGAGTAAGTAATCAGAGTGAGGCATTAAGCAGCTCTACTCTGTTTCGAACTAAGCATTTGAAAATACAATTCAATCCAACATCAACTCTATCAATCCAAGAAATCAAAGACTCTAACTTTCCATCTTCATCCATAACACCATTGTTAGCCCTAATTAATAATTCACTCTTCTTCTTCTTCCCAAGTCTCCGATCCAGGGAACTAAGCACTGAATCCACACTCCCCACTTCATTCTCCATCGTCTTCCCCTCTCTGCGCCTTATTTCAGGAACAAACATGGCCATGATCGACCACCCACCAACCCTCTTCGACATCACATTATCACAATCCAAGAAAGAAAGAACAGATTGGAGGATCTTGGAAGAAATCCCACTAACTTCTCTAAGCAAATCTGCTGCTAAAAACACATCTTGTGCCGCCCTTCTTCTCTCACACGTAATACTAGTAGTTTTCAATTCCTTCAAACACTTGGAGATGTTTTTTCTCGCATCTTTTCTGAATCTAAAGTAATCTCTTAAACAAACTTGAACACTCGAGACTTCTCCTCTGTTTCTCCTCATGGCTGATTGTAGATCTTGAATGCGTTCTCTCATCGTCATCAACGTGTCTCTACACAAATTGCAGGCGTCTAACAATACCGTAGATGCGTCTAGTGCTTCTTCTACTACTACTTGAGGTCCAAATCCAAGTGTAGCTGAAGAAGAAGACTGTAGGATATCTTGTGCAAATCTATAGAGCTCTGCAAGCTCATTTAGATCATTTTGAATAGTTACTGATCTAATTGTGTCTTGAGATAATGGTTTTGATCCTTCCCATTTGCTGAACTTTCTCAACTCTTCTTTGATTCTAATTAGAGAAGAATTAGTTGGGTTCAATCTCGATGGTAAGCTAATGGACCTAAGATGAGGCAAGGAAGAAGAAGTGCGCGCCATGTTTTTGCGAAAACAAAATGAATGAATGAATGAATGAATGAATGACAAGTAAGTGTTCAGTCTATTTACTTATATAGTGTAAAAAAATGTCATCTTCCATGAGAGAAGTTTGGTTTAGGTTCCCATTTCATGAACCATTATCAACAAGACAAGATCTTGAATTTGAAGAGTTGATTGCATGGTATTGATATTGTCTTTCTTCAATGAACCCATAACAACAACAAAAGGTTGAATCTGACTGTCAAAACCCTAATAAACATCACAACTGTGCATGCAAATGTGAATATATATATGTTAGTAGGATTATAATAATGTATTTTACTAAACATGCATGTATCTGTTCTTGTATTGATCATGTAAAGTTTAATTTAGCTTATTTTCTAATTACATTACAGATTATTTAACAAAAATCTCCTTGAGAGACAAGAGAACAAAAAGATTTGTGACAGATAGATGATGTTCCCTTGAGAATTGAAGAGATATGATTGATTATAAAGTTTTTAAAGAAATTGGGAGGGGGGAAGAATTTGTAATTAGTAAGGATTGTCATTTCACATGTAATTTGATTCTCTTACTTTATTTTAATTAATTGATTCATGGTTTGAGCTTCCTCCAATCCAATGATGATCATGATTCATGGGCATTTTATTATTTTTATAATTATTATTAGTATGTTTATTTGTAGTATCTTCATGCCAATTGCCATGTGCCTCTAATTCATGTACCCACCATTTCATTTCATTTTATTGTAACATTCCATTTGGCTTCAAACATATCATTAATGTGACCTGACCGTACATACTAGCATGTCCCTCCATTCTACTATAATATATATATTTCTTTTATAGAATTAGATATTCTCCATAACATGTAAGATTTTTGTCCCTAGGATTTTGAATTAGCAGAAAAGCTATATATTATTAGAAATATAAGTATTTTCTTACTAAACTCCAACTAATTTAATCAAAATTACAGAAAGAAAACAAATTCAATATAATTTATTCCTTGGAGAAATGAACAGGGTTGTTAGTGGCTAATCGGGATAAGTTTGTGATGTTATATATTAGTTTTGTTTATTAATGTTCGGAATATGGGACTACAATACAAATATTATTTATGTTCCAACCTAAATAATTTGGCTCAAAAGAGATGTTTTTAATCGAGAAAACTGTGGAAAACATTATAATTGTTATCATTAAACATTTGTTTCATAAAATGCAAATAAGTCTACCTTTTTTATATTTAAATTGAGTTGTAAGAAAAATATTAAGTATGTGTATAACAACAACAAAAAAAAACATACAAAGTATGAAGGGTGAAAGGAAACTAGAGCAGTTACAATGTTAATGATTTCGTAAGTAAATTGAAGTTACTCTTAATGAAAAAATATATCTGTTCAAACAACATGAAATTAGATTTGCAAAATTACCAAACAATAAAAAAAATTGCAATGATAATAATTTATAGAAATATAGTCTATATATATCATCTAGTTTAAGTTCATAACAATGTCACATAGAACTGACAAAAAAATCGTTTATTAAGAACAAATCCAACCAACTCAAAAAACAGATTCAATCAATCCATCTTTAGCTTCTCTTCTCCAAGAGATTATTATTCGGAACAAACAAACAAAAATTGAACTAAAGAATTTATCGAAAGAATACCCATGTGCGAAAATCATGGCGAATCCAGAAGAACATGCGTGCAAAGTTAAAAACATATCATTCTAAAGCAGCAATCACTGCATCAACCACTTCTTGTGTGGTGCTGTTCCCGCCAAGGTCTTTTGTCATACATTTTCCATCGGATATAACCTTTTTCACAGCAGTTTCTAATCGATCAGCAAAAGATGGAAACTGGAGATGTCTCAACATCATAGACGATGACAGAAGCAATGCCACTGGATTCGCCTTCTTCTTTACCAATATTTTCTCATTTCCCACATTTCCTGCAGATGCACCTTGCTCAAAAACCGCATAATCAGCCCCAACATTTCCTGCATTACAATCACGCATCAATCAATCAAACATCTTTTTCACTCAATCTTTGGCTTCACGTGTTGTTAATTTACCTCCAGGCATTACACCCGTGCCACCAGCTATACCAGCAGCAGTGTTTGAAACTAGGTTTCCATACAGATTTGGAGTCACCTGCAACAATCAATCTCTCGAAAAATCATATTCAATTCATTCATTGATTCAATTGTTGTTGTGTTTATTAACTAAGAAGTTACCATAACATCAAATTGTTCAGGCTTCGAAACAAGCTGCATGCAACAGTTATCGACAATAATTTCATTGTAAATAATCTCTGGATAGCTTTTAGCAATCTCTCTACACGATTCGAGAAACAAACCATCTGCAAGCTTCATGATGTTTGCTTTGTGCACTGCTGTAACTTTCTTTCTATTGTTCAAGTAAGCATATTCAAAAGCAAATTGCGCAATTCTCTCAGAACAGAACTTTGTCATAACCTACATCATAAATGGAATCATCGGTTTTCAAATCAATCAATCAATTGGCAATTCATCAATAAGAATGGACAAATTATACCTTAAGGCTTTCAACAACGCCAGGAACGACCTCATGTTCGAGACCAGAATACTCTCCTTCGGTATTCTCACGAATGACAACAATATTAACGTTTTGATGCCTGGTAGGAAGTCCAGGCATATTGAAACAATGTACGAGTGAAGCGTACAGATCAAGTTCCTTCCTGAGATGAACATTAAGCGAGCTAACACCTCCGCCTACTGGAGTCATAAGACCTCCTTTCAAACAAACCTTGTTCTTCTTAATCGATTCCATGACCTCCGTTGGAAAAGTCTTCATATCGCCGTGAACGTCGTAACGCTCGAAGAAAATGGGAGCGTGGAGCGCCTCCATGACTTGCTCAACGGCGCCGGTTACCAGAGGACCGATTCCGTCTCCTGGGATCAATGTGACAGCCCTAGGTGTACCATCGCCGGGTCGGGGCATGTATGTGATAGATCGGACATGATCGATTCTGGATGCGAAGAATCGTTCGGAGAGTGAATTCTCCGATTGGCGAAGGAATTGGGTGAAGATTGGTAGGGCTCTTCTGGCCATTTTTGCAGGTAAGAATTCAAAGAAAGGATATTATAGAATTCAATTCAGAGAGAGGATCGTCTACCATGAAAGAAAGAAAGAAAGAAACCCTTTTTGAAGAATAAACAAATGCAGAGACGACATACATTCTTCATTTTTATATATATATATGAGAAATGAATGTAACAATCAAATCAGTTTCGATCAATTAAACCTAATAACTGTTTAATTTAATATGAAATATTACTTATAAATTAACAATTATATATATATATATATATATTATATTAGTACATTATTATCAGTATAACTGTTTAAATTGACCTTCCTAAATTAAATTAGTTTAATGTTTAAACTTATTTTTTTTTACTTTTTAAATTTAATTATTTATATTTAACAAACTGATTAAGTAAATATTTATTATATAAAAAATAATTTAAATATATAAATATATATATAATATATAAATAATTAAATTTAGAATGTTATTTAATAAAATGTTATAATTATAAAAAAGTTATATAAAAACATTGTTTAAACAATAAATTAAATTAGATTGAAAATGAAAAAAGAAGGTTTAAATTGAAAAGAGAACTCTAATCAATATTATATTGGAAACACACTTTTAATTAAAAAATTATTATTTAAAAAAATATATGTTAGTTAAATGATAATAATAATGACATACTTACAAATATTATATTTTGAATTTAATTATATGTCAGGGAATTTAGTTGATCCTTAATCAATATTTATACATGAAATTCATTAAAATAAAACTATGCATATATAATACTAAAAAAAATTGTAATCATCTTGTTATATTATTTGGAGACAAATATATTATTCATTTAAATTATCATATCACCACTATTTAAATTCAAAATTAACTTGAAACTTAGGAATAATAATAAAAAAAAATACTAAAGTAAAATGGGACAGAAATGATAAATGTATTACATGCCCCGAAGTGCCCCATTATCGTCTTTATTGACAAACCATTAAGCAAATATTATATGAGCTCGAATATGAAACAGATCGGCTCGAACTTGGTCAAATCAATCTCAAACATAAATCTACCACGAAATAGCTTGCAGTAGCTACAGCCCTAACTTAATCAATATTTATACATGGAACATTTATTTAAATAAAACTATGCACATACATAGAATACTAAAAATTGAAACCATCTCGTCTCGTCTCTTTATATTATTTGGGGATAAGTATATTATTCATTTAAATTATCACATCACCATTATTTCAATTCAAAATTAACTATAACATATATATATAGTAGAAATCCATGCACTTAGATACCATTAATCACTACTCCTAGAATAGGAGCATCATCCCCAAGTCTATTCCTCCGGCCACTACCCATATCAATATCCGGTTGATTATTAAGGAGAGGAATGGGCCTCTCCGGCGAATGTCCGGAGACGCAGAGGCTGCCGGAGCCATCTTGTGTCCAGTAAACTTCCACCATTGTTCCTCGAGGATTTTCTATGGACAGCGACCCTGGAATTCCAATGAACTTTGCCCCCATAGGAACCTGACCCCCAAAGAAAACACAATTTAATGTAAACAAAAGCCAGTTATTAGTAATTCAGTAATGTACATATGGTTTTGATTCCTTTACAAGTATTTCGGTTCCTGAATCGAGAATCAGCGTGGCTAAGTTCTGCTCTTCCAAATCCAATGCTGCAGATTCTATGGTGGCTTTCCTCGATATGTTCAAGAAAACATCTTCGAGAGTGGTGAGACCGAGTTGAATATCTTCTATTCCGAATTCATCTTTCATGTCTTCCAACTTTATAAAGAAACTCTATATATAGTAATAGATGTAGTATATTTAGTATGATGACTCAATGCAGGATTTAAACAAGATACAAAGAATCAATTATGGATCAAAACCAAGTTTTTACCTTCAATAGTTTCTCCTTTTCATATGGAATCATAAAGCTTAGAAATGACTTCCCTTCATCCTTTGCTAATAGATCAAGATGTTTTGAGAAAAACAGTTTCACTCGATCTTGATTCTCCTTAACCATATCATATCCTTGTGATGAGATTTTATTTGGATCCTCATGGAAAGTCAAGTTAGTAATGATCCCAAATCCATACTTCAGTTTCAGCCTGATCGAAGTTCCAATACAGAACAGTCTCCCTGTAGCCATGATCCCAATTCTATCGCTCAAAACATCAGCTTCTTCCATCGAATGTGTAGTCAATATAATTGCCCTTCCTTTCTTTGTTTCCTCGATAATGTCCCACACTTGTCTTCGCGTAATTGGATCCATACCAGTCGTCTTAAATTAAAAAAACAGCAATAATAAAATCAGGGAAAACAGAACAATGTGTTCTAAAAGTTCAAATAAATGTATATACCGGTTCATCCAAAATAACCAACTTCGGGTCACCAATAAGCGCGATTGCAACACTGATGCGACGCTTCATGCCCCCGCTGTAACTCCCAGTTCTCATTTTCGCGCTAGTTACAAGCTTGACTTCAGCCAACAATTTCTCTGTTGCCTAGAAAATCGCAGTTTAAGCTAAATTTAGACAAAACCAAGAAGAAATAAGAGACAAGACAGTTACAAACCATCTTAATAGAGGACGTTGATAAGCCCTTGATGCTGGCAAATAGATTAAGATGTTCTTCGCCAGTCAGAATATCCCAAAGGATGTCGAACTGAAAACAACAACTAATAGTAATGAGAAACAAATTTTCTGATAAAAAGAAAAACAGAGCAAAGTTAGTAATTAAGCCATGTAACCTGAGGACAGACGCCAATCATTCTTCGGATATTTGACATACCAATCGAGCTGGTTATGGATTCACCATAAACCAATGCTGAAGAACATGTTTAAAACCTTTAATAATAAACAAACAAATAAGCTAGTAACGAAATGATCAATGTTTGCATTACCATCTCCGTCTGTAACAGAAGCAACCCCGGTCAAGCAAGCAATGGTCGTGGTCTTACCAGCTCCGTTAGGACCCAAAAGACAGAAGAGTTGATTCTTCATAATATTCATCCATAAGCCTTTCACAGCTTGAAATGGTTTCTTCTTCTTGTATTTGCAGCACCCAATGTTTATCTCTCCCGGGTAAATCTTTTTCAGCCCACGAATTTGAACAGCAACATTTGGATCAACTGAATCTAACCGCGCTTGCTCTTTAACTAAATTCTCCTCTTCAAGAACATCCTCATCGTCTGGAACTGTACCTTGATCTTCTTGCTTATATGTTTTACGTCTAAAACAGAGACAAGATCCATCTGGGGAAAATATCATCATCCTTAATCACAATAAAAAATAAATCTGAAAAAAAATCGTTGTCAAATTCAATTACCACTGCCAGTCCAATATCCAGGATTCAAGAAGTAGAAAAATGACTTCCTTAATCCAGAAGAGTTGGGAAGTATATTGTCCAAGTATAAGGCAACAAGTAACCAGAAGAAGAACGTCCAAATAAATGTTACAAACAATTGAACCTACAAAACAACCAACTGAGAAGCTATTAACTGCACAACAGGATGTGTTTTGTCAAGTTTCGTTAAAAGGTACAAGAAACATACATATGCCATTCCTTTCTGGCTCGACGATATAAGCATATGAAGACCTCTAGTAAGAAGATTAGGTGGGAAGAGTGACCATGGGATTTCATATTTATGGTATTTATGTTCTTCGTAAGGGAAGCCAGCAAGAGCAGGAAACTGGAAAATAGACAAAACAGGGAAAGAGTATGGTTAAAGTTAATTTTTTTGAAAATGTGTAAAGATGAAAGGATTTTACCTGCAATGGAACGCTCACTATGAACATTAAGAATCCCAAAGATGTACATGATGACGCCTTCTTTAGAAACGTCGATAACATGAAGCTAAATGCGATCTGGTGAGAAATTTAATTTAAAATTCATGATCAAACTAATAATTTTGGTTAAATTAAGATGAGGAGGAAGACTATACCATACTGAGATGGAACAGGAAGAACACGAAGAAGACTTTGGCGATGTTTTTAGACATGAACTCAATCCGGAAAGCCACTCCACATGCTACTGTTAAAAACGAACTGAAGAAAGAAACAAAAGTCTCCCACAAAAGCCATGATGACCAGTATGCAGAATCATAAAGGCCAACCATTGTCATTGCCTATACCAAAATAATGTCATTTAACAACAATCATGATTCATGATATCTATACATCAGTTATGGACATGGATTATAACCTGCCGGAGGTTCAATTCCTTTTCAGTAACCAAAGCACTGAGTTTAAACACAAAAGCAAACATTGCAGCAGCAAGGAAGAAAAGGGGCCCGGAAAGAAAAAGCACCATGTTCTTGATCTCATCCGCAGTAACTTTATCAAGATCTGGCGCAGGATGTGGGAATTCCTTGACAGCAACAACCCATCTGAAATTCTGATCTGCAAATTGGGATTTATGAGTCAACTGTAATTTAAAAGGTTTATAGATTCAAAATTCGATCACCTCCAACAAGCTCTCTTGCGATTTCTCGCTCTGCAGCTAGTTGAAGTGGAAGCTGGAACTTGAGAATTGGATCTTCGAGTTGGTTTCGTTTCTTGACTTCAGTCCTATTTGTTTGGATTCCATATTTGACTATAGTGTTGTTTATCAACGAGAAATGCAGAGCTCCTGGACAGTGCATTGGATTGTTAAAAAGCCATTCATCAACTTCCTTCTTAGTTCTAAAAGACTTCACCTACCAAACCAAATAAGAAAAATTATTTCAATCCATAGGGTTTATAATAATACATGTGTATATATATATATATCTATATACCTTGGAGAGTGGAATTGGACGTCCTGGATTATTGGACATGATAGCGGATGCAATTGAAGTGAATCTAGAACTTTCATTTCCACTCCAGAAGAAATCAAAACAGGGTTTCTTCACGTAGTATTTATCTTCACAACGTGGTATTGGCGGAGAAATTAGGGGTTTCGGATCACGAACATCATTTCCATTTGATCCAACGGAAGCCTCAAGAGCCCAGTAGAGAAGAGCGACGAACAATACAGGCGACAAGAGTTGGATGATGAGTGATCGCTTGCTCCGGCGAGCGACGAGAAAGTTCTTCACGAAGAGTGCTTTAAATTGCTGAAGAAATAGTGGTATCCCTTTCAGTAAATCTTCATCCATTGTTACTCCTTTGTGTGATTGTTTCTTCTACCTGCATTTTATGGAACAAAATCATTACTTTCATCTCTGCTATAATCCATTGCTAGATTTTCTTTAATTACTTGTTTGTATTCTAAAGGAATACCAAATGCTTGACGAACTGTGGAGTTCTTACGATCGATGGATCGATGAATGATGATCGATTCGATCCAAGTTTATTAATTGAGAGATGGGTAATGGTGTGAAAGTTAAGATGAAAATCTTTTCATCTTCCAGCAAATCTTTGATTCCATTACCAAATTTGGCGCCTTATCGCCATAATCTCATTCACTATCACCGCGTTCAAAAAAAAGTCAAAAAAGTCATTTATAGAAAATTAAATGCCAAAGTAAAAATTGTCTTAATTTGTTCATACTTTAGTACAGTCTATATGACAAATTTTAATTTTATTTTTTTATCAAACAATTATTATTATCTTTTAAATTAGGTTTGGATCGGTGCACGATATTAGTTAATTTTGTATTCTATCCTGTAATTAAAATGTCAATATATTAAAAATCATAACGTTATTTTGGTATACTGAGATTTATTTTGGTATACCGAAATCTCAGTATCATACAAGTCGTGTAGGTTCCGATGATTGGGCTGTTCCAACTCTAGAGCAGAAAAACGTCAAAAGAATTTGGCTGCCATAATTTTATTTTATTTTAAATTGTTCAAAATTAAAATTGCTGTGAAATTTGAGCCTATATAATTAAATAAAAAAATCTTATTTTTTACCTTAAACTTTTATGTGAAAATAATTAATAAATTAACTAAATAACCTAATTTTGTTATTAAATAGGTTGTTATGGGATGGACTGCCTAGCTCGTGGACTCTCTAGTCTTATCTCAAATATTGATGGTATACGCAGTAATATGCCGGTAATATCAAATATTGATGGTATACGCATTGGCGGACCCAGAAATATTTTCTCGGGGGACCAAATACCTAATAACGTAGCATTTTTTGGCTATCAAATAAATGCATTTTTTAATTAAAATTTTACTCGATAATTACATAAAAATACTTATAAGCACAATTACTAAATTATTCTTGTCCATGAGTCGGTACAAAAGAAGACAAATATCTTCATTACGTTGACTATATCAATCAATCAATTCAAGAAAAATTCCTTTATTTGATGAACTACTTGACTCATCATGTCCTCGAAAAGGTAATCCTTGCCTCAATAGAAAGCGTGTTACATCAAATATTGTCGTTAAACATGTGTGATAATTTATTTCTATATCACGACCATGTGTACGTAAAACGTTTCTCACGTTATGTCTTTGATCTTAAAATGATTCAAATTGAATTCTAGCTTCATTATGACAACTATTTGAAGTTGTCATATGACGATTGAATCTTTCTAATACTCTTTTCCAATTTTTGTACTCATCTCCTATAAATGTATCATTTACGTTTTCTCTATTTAAAGGTTTGAAAAGATAACACCAAAACAAAATGATGCATCTTTTGATATCCTATATTCTAACCATGTATATTTGATCAATAACATTAGACTCATTAGTTGGCTCATTAATTGATTGAGAAGACTCATGCTGGTCATGTGATGTAGAAGTACAAATTCGTTTATAGAACATCTTCATTATTCTATATCCTACATAAAATAAATGATTAAAAATAAATATGTGTCACAACCCCTAAATAAAATCTAACAAATATATTTATTTGTTGGAATAATTTAAAATTAAGAAATATAAAATAATATTTTACCCTTATATTTATATAAATGGTTATTTTACCCTTATATTTATAAGTAATTTGTATTATTAATTATATTAAAATTAATAATATATATATATAAATAAATTATAATATAAATGTAGTTTTAAAATAAATAATAATATTATATGATTTTCATTATTTTATATATAATTCTTTATATTTTAACTTATATAAATAAATGTTATTTATATATTAACTAAAATTTATGTATTATTATAAATATTGTATTTTAGAAAAAAAAATTGTATAAAATAAAATATTAATAATAATTACTTGTATTTTAGAAAATATATATTTTTTTTGTATAAAATAAAATATTAATAATAATTACTTTAATAAAATTATATTTGAAATTAGAATACTATAATTATGAATTAGTTTTAAGGTTATAATTAAAGAAATGTTAGAGGCAGGGTTTGATCACCTGACCTCTACTATACATTTCAGCTCTAAAATCACTAAGGCAAAGCCTTATTTGATAAACATATCTTAAAAGTTTTACCCTGGTTGGGGGAGGCCCGGCCCCCAAGGCCCCCCTTGTAGGTCCGCCACTGGGTATACGGTATATCGTGATTTCGGTACGGTGTCGATATTATACATTTGATACCGAATATTATTAAAATTTTATTATATTTTGATTTAATTTTAAAAAATTGAAGTTTTATAATTAAATTAACATAGAGAAGTAATAAATTTATTAAAGTTCAGAAAAAAAAAATTAAATTTATTCATGTTAATTAAGTGAATTTAATTTTTGAAATAAAAAATAAAATTTAATTATTTACAAGTTATATTTAATTCCCAACCCAATTTTATAGGATAAATAAACTATTGTTTCATTCAATTTTATATTAAATTAAAATAATAATTTATATAATTAATAACTTTCCAAATTTCAACTATAAAGATAATATTAATGGACCAAAATATTCTAAAATACAGTTAATGGGATTAATGTTTTAAATCAATAAAACAAAAGTAAGTTTAAGCATTAGAACTAGTTTATTTACATGGTTGTATTAGCTTATATTTTTCAGTTTTAGAGATATGAATATTGTTGTTACCTTTTAATTTTGAACTTTCTTTTATTTAAAATCTTGTTGGATTGTGTGTTGTCTCATTTATTTATATTATGAATTTTGTATCATTTTTAAATTTACTTTTCCTTGTAACTCTGCTAATAAACAAAATAAAAAATATATAACAATTTGTATAAAAATTACACAACACATGGATGAGGACCGTTTTTTGGCAAATTAATTAATTGGAGAAATTTTAAAACATTCTTAAAATTAATATTTAATTGCAAAAGGAATGCCTTAATTTAATTAATGGAATTAGAAATGCCCAAAATTTCAGTAACACATTTTTTAATTTACAAAATAACATCAAACTCCTCAAATTTCAGCCTGATTATCTTAAATATAATTACATTCACATTTTAACTATAGAAAATATTAATAAGAACACAAACTAAATCTTTTGGTATCTTGATAGAATATGCTGATATTTGTATTTATGTTAATTTATTATTTTATTTTTTCTTAATGGATGTGTTAGATTCAACTTTTTTGAAAGGAGCTTTTTAGTTTAATCAAAAGTTAATTATAATGCTAAACATTAAGTTTAATTACATGATAAATAATCACATAATTCTTAGTGAGAATCAAATCTTAAATCTATGAATTCTTATATAAGATTTTTTTATCATTTGAACTAGTTGATAGTTTCATTTATAAAGAATGTGTCTAATACTTGAACTAATAATTTTTTTTAATAAATAGTTGCAGGTACATATGTCAGATTATAAGATGCAATGTTATAAGGTATGTATCCTCTTAAAATGACTTAATTTCTAACTATTTTACCATATTCTTACATTTTTAGGCCTTTTTTCCTTGAATGTTTCCAATTGTTCTAAGGCCAATACAACTTGTTCCATTGAAGGTCTTTTTTGTGGTTCACATTCTAAACATTGTAAGACTAGTTTAGCAGCCATGAATGCCACTTCCATACCACATTGCACTTCAAGTCCATCCTCCAATATCAACCTCAATTTATTTCTCCTTTTCAAATAAGGTCTTGCCCAATCCACCAAATTTTGCTGCCCCCTTGCCCGTTCCATATCAAAAACACGAAGACCCGTCAATATCTCCAACAATACTACTCCAAAACCGTACACATCGCTCTTCACATATAAATGCCCTGTGGAGATGTACTCGGGAGCAGCATAACCGCTTGTACCCATAATTCGAGTCGTGACATGCGAGTCACCCTCGTTTGGCCCAAATTTTGCCAACCCGAAATCCGAAATCTTTGCATTGTAATCCTACATATATAAATGGGAAAGATGAGCATAAATTAATTTGTGAATAATGAATTAGATGTAATTATTTGTTACCCCATCAAGCAATATATTCGAAGCTTTAAAGTCCCTATAAATGATTTGATTGTTTGAACTATGCAAGAATGCAAGCCCTCTAGCTGCACCAATGGCTATCTTGACCCGAATTTCCCATGGAAGAGGTACAATTACTGAATTACCTGTGGGTTTGATCAAAAGATCATAACTTTGAAGTTTAAAGTGAAGAAAATTTAGAAAATTAATTAGGTAATTTGATCAAGATCTTACGCCTGAAAAGATGGTTTTCCAAACTTCCCCTTTGCATGAATTCGTAAACAAGTAACAACTCATTTCCTTGGCAACAATAACCCAAAAGCTTGACCAAATTGGGATGAGAAAGTCTTCCCAGAAACTCAACTTCACACTAATTAACCAAACAAACAAACAAATCCTTAGTTAATTAAACATGACCGGTCGGATGAGTTAATTGAATACCTTCCATTCTCGAAGGCCTTGCATGGTCTGATCATGGTTCAGTTTCTTGATTGCAATTATGATCATTCTGCTAGACCCAGATTGATCTGTCTTCTCTTGATGATCCATCCAATAATATCCCTTATAGACCGTTCCAAATCCTCCCTTTCCCAATATGGTATCTGGTTTGAAATTCCTTGTGGCGGTTCTCAATTCAGCATAGCTATAAACCTTGAGCCGGCTTCTGATTGGCGCATCCTTCAAACCATCTGATACCCTGCAACTATTTTCAGATCTTTCTTGATCTGCTCATGTAATTAATCAATCAATCAATCTCTTGTTGGCGGCCATTAATGAAATGAAATGGTTTCAATATGAGTTTTAATTTGATGTTACCTGAAAAGGAATTAGAAGGCCTTTTGAATAAGCTAGGGTTGGAATCAATGCTCAGATCAGAACCAGATAGACAATTTCCCATTTCTATTCTTCAACAGCATTAATGCTACACTAACTCCCATTTCATTATATATATATAACAGCCATATCTAACTTAGGGCATTCTAAGTGGAATTGAAATCATGATCTTTTTTCTCTTGGAATAACTTTTGTAACTTGAATTACTTTAGTGGGTTACATTTTAAATGTTATTATACTTATTTTGATAATAATTTGGCATATTTTTTTTCATGTCAAGCTTCTTCAAGTAATGTCTGTTTGCTTGTTGTAGTCTTGTAGATGATTGAGTTGTTGGATTAATTAGTAGCTTTTTCTGATCATTTGATGAAGATATGATCAATATACCTAGATATTTTGTTGTTAAATTAACATTTAGTTCATTGTTGATGAACTAAACAGATGTCATAGTGATGTACACATTGAGTTTGCTTTTCTATTTTCTAAATTCATGTTGCTTTCTAGTCCTAGTACCTATAGTTCTACTTGATTTTATTTGATTGTGTTAAGTGGGAATTTTATCCTATTGCAAGTTGCTATATCCTAGAAAAATGAAAGTTTTTGCATTTTTGTTTTTGGGGTTTATTATTTTATTTAGAATCACTCGCAAGGCGGATCTATGTTTTAGTTTTTTTGGGCGGTAGCATGGGTGACCCACTAGCCCAAACAATAACATCCATAATAGAACCCTCAACCCGTTCTCCTCGATCATTAAGATAGTCCCAAACAATAAACTATTTTAGTAATTCCACTAATCTTTAGCCCGAGTAAATTTTAAATTCGAGCTCCGCCTCTTGTCCACTCGTAATGATCTTCAACTCTAATTTAATAATTTAACGTGTCTTAATATGAATTCAATTTATGACATTTTGGATTATGATATTAACTAAAATATTAATTAGTCGGTTTAGTTTGGGAAAATCAAATCTTTGGTACTTTTTCTTACACCACCACCACCCATATCTCATATCTCCACTATATGATTTAATTATACTTAATTGGGTAGAAAATCAACTTAACAGAAAATGTGACAAAAGTTATCAATCTAACTGCAATTATTATGCCTATCTAGTGCATTGATGATGATATATGTTAACTTTTCAAAGATATTTCTTTTGGCTTCAATATTTGATAATAAATTAATAGAAGCTAGCACTAATGCATGATAATAAATTATTAATTAATTAGTTAAAGTGTCAATGCTTAAGAAACTATAGACTTTTATGGTTCAATGTTTTCGGCTTTCTTTACATATATAAAATCAACTTTTAGTTAGGCTGAAAACAATCTTGATGATTTAAGATAATGGGATATATATAATTATATATGATCAGTCAAGGTCAAGGTCAGTTGATCTGTGTTTACATGAAGTTTAATTTTTATTTATATTTTTGAAATTTGTTTAAATAGAGAAGTAAAAATGACTATTATTAATACAAACAATATAATTATGGTATGAAATAAAATAATGCTGTATATTATTATGATCAAATGGGAACTAATGTCATCAATGACAAAGTGACTATATGGATAAAGACATCACAAATAACCACCCTAAGTCTAAATGGAGGCTGAAATCAATTTGCAAATATCTCAAAATGCTATAATATGAATATAAAGGAATAGTTATTAAAAATATAACTGTCGTAAAAGCATCATCTGCGTGTTAAATGGCATTTTGCAATTCTTATAAAGAATGCAGTATTTGTAAAAAAAGAAGGGCGATTGAAGCTCGTATACAACACGGATTTGAAGAGTGTGCTTCTAGTTGATGACTTTACGGATAAGAATTTTGCTAACTCTAGTGGAAACGATCAACCATGGTATAATTCCCACCTGCACCATTCATATCAAAGACATAAAATTCATAGTTATAACCGACTGCATAAACAGAGATGCTTAATGATTGATTGATTGTACCATGAGATTGTCATTTAAAGGCGGTCCAGCTTTCCACGATAACATCTTCCCTGAAAATAAAGAGAATAATGAAAGAATGTACATATATCTTCAATGTGAATATCATCATATAACTGTTTTAGCTAAAGCTTTACTCTTAAAAGTTAAAATGAGAAATATAGCAATAACATTATTGAATTACCAAAGGGTTCCACTAGTTGTTTGGGAACTGCGGCAATAGGTACACGCCAAAACCAGTAAACCAAGACAAGGTATATAAATACCTGTTCCACAACACGACAACATAAGGATGCAAAATTCACAAAATATAAATAAGGGGGTACCCCCGCGTCACCTTTATAAAAGTCAGAGCTTTTGAGTATGAATAGTAAGATGATTTCAGCTCTTTGCTGCGCGATTCCTGAACTGCAAGTCAATTTAATGTTAGACTATGAAACTATACTATTAAACCCTATATGGAAACACTTATTATGTATATAGATGTTTCCATACATGGAAACAAAAATAAATTTATTCTTTTTGTCAGCGTTCAATCAACAAGTAAACAAAATGATGATTCTAATTGCAAAGAGACGTTTTGTCAACATTTTTCTACAGAACAATTGCAAGCTTATAGTGAAGGAATTATTCATCATATCAGATACAATATGAGTTACCCCTCACACATTCTTCTTCCTAGGCTTATCTCAGTGGCACGCACATTAAATTCCATTTTATGGTCATTGAATGATAGATATTTCAAGAACTGCGAAACCAAGATCCTACAGTGATTTTCAGTAAAACCAAGTGGAAACACAAAGACTGAACTCAAAGAAAATTTAACAGAAAGGGAACTCATGTAGTCAATTTAAATTCACGTACTTTTTGTAAGGTCTTTCTCCTTGGCTACTGCTGTTCTTCGGAGCTTGGCAGCTTGTGCAAATGTAGAAGGCCTGATGTCAAACAAAGACCAAAGCAAAATAAAATCATTTTACATCCAGTGTATAACGAATGAGATAAGGAGGGAAGTGATGAACATCCACATTACACTATTTATGCTGACTGATGTCTTATATTTTGTAGTTTTGTCAGATTTTTACTGCATGATTTAGGGCATATTTTAAGCCACAAGCATTCACAAAATAAAGCAACAAGAAAAGATCATTCAATCAAAATACAGAAACAAAATGACCATGACATTGAATGGTTATATGATGAGAAATGCTGCTGCAAAATGAATAAGATTTTAACAAAAAGGACAAAGCTGTGAGTAGCAAGGCTCATTTCAACTATAAAGAAAGTATGTATTAAACAAAATCAGTGTCTAAAGATAGCTAGGTTTCCAATGAAAATATTTTTTTTCACTTTTCACAAGCTAAAATTCAAAACCAACAAGACATGAGAGTATTTGAAACCAGAGGCTCAGGATGTTGCATCTTCAAATGAATTCAATCAGGAAATTATCAAGCATCCATCCAAGGAATTTGTTTCGAGAAACAGAAAACAACACATACCCAAAAATGGTGTATGAACTAATTAATTAATGCAGTAATGAATCCAGGACAAGTAATAAATCTACTTTGTATAACGTGGATTACGAGCAATACGGTTTAAAATCGTGAAATTTCTCTCAGGCAACAATCATAGAAGAGAAATCAAATCATTAGAAAAAACTTACTGCGAAAATGAGCTCGCTTCTTTGTGGAGTTGCTTAATTTCTGCTCGCAATTGAACCTCCGTAGATGTCTCCATTCCTCTCTAGAAAGGAGAAGGGAAGTGCGGTTAGAAGAAATGCAATAATTTGTTTGTTTGTTTGTTGAAGATTAAAATGATACGTACCTTCTTGTTTCGTTCCATATATTTGGCGAAAAATTGAAAGCCGACGACAGTAAAGAAGATGATCGGAGCTGCAAACGATCTTCCATGTTCTTCCATTGTTTCTTAATCTCGATCTCTTCCTCCTCCTCCCTCTAACTTACTTTTATTTTCTTTCTTCAAAACCATCCGATCTAGGAATTCAGAAACACACAATATTGTTTTTTTTATTAAATATTTTAATTATATAAATTCAATAAAATTTGTAATTGGCAACAAAAATAATATACATTTTATCATAATTCAACTAAAATTAGAAATATATTTTTTATATGAGGTAATTCTCATTAATTCAACTAAAGGGTTAGTTAAGGAAAATTAATTTACAAAGAATATAAAAAATTTACAAAAATTAAAATTTAAATATAACATATACAATAATTTTAATTTTTTTTTAAGGTAAGTCTAAATACAAACTTATTTGAGTTTCATAACGATAAGTGATTAAATAGAAAAATACAAAGTTAAAATCTAATGTCAGAAAATATCGATCAAATATTCTATTATTAGTAAAATTTGTCTTTACTTATTCTTATGACTTGATAAAATATTATATCAATTAATAAGACAATCATCTATATCTTATTAAAATAATGAAAAATTCATATACAACCTTAAACCGACCTTTAAATGAATTTTTTTTAACAAATAAATTAAAAATAATTTCATTTTATAGGCAGTGGTGAATCTACGTTACAGTCGAAATAGCTCAAGCACATAATAAAAAGTGACCTAATTCCTAATTTTCTAATTTTTTTTTATGTTTTTTTTTACTAATTATTTTTAAAATTCTTACAAATAGGTAAAACAACTGCAATATTTATAATTTACTTAGTTTTATTCATATTTTTTCCAAAAAATTTCAAATACACCCAACTTGAAATCCTAGATAGTCTTTGACATATATGAATAATAAACGACAATATTCATACACTGTGTTAATATTATTTGATATTCATACACTGTGTTAATATTATTTGAATTATTAAAGTCGAGGATGATAAATCTGATCAAGATAAAGTAAAACTTCTTCAACTCAAATTTTTTAGAAAAAAAAATCACACTAAAAAATATATTCACTTATAATATTTTCATAATCACACTTTTTATATAAATATTTAATCACTTCAATATATATTCTTATTTAATTTAGATTAATCATGTTACTAGTTAAATTAAGTTGTGTATTTTATTTTATTTATATACTATGTTTTAATAGTTAAATTTTTTATTTTATTTTAGAGCACTTAAGACCGAATCAAATTAGCTCTGGTTAGTTTTATCAGTACAACAGAAAGGCAGTTACAGGCGCGAAGATCAGAAATAAAGCCAGGTACATTGAAACCAGTAAGAGAAAAGAAGAAAGAAGCACAAAATGGAGATGATGGAGGTTGAAGATGAAGATGGAAGCACAAGGATCGCTGACATGGCGAAGGATATTTTTCAAGTCCCGAATAAGCCTGGATTTGCCATTAATTTTTATTTTTTAGCAAATACGCGGACTTCAATCAACTCTCGTATACAATTTTACTTTCCTCCCTTCTTATCTCCTCACGCTTTAGCTTTCTCCACATCAAACTCTCTCTCATCCCTTATCTCTATCTCTGCAAGGTACATCTGAACTACCTCACACCGAGTCTCAACGAGTTTCACCGATTCCGAACGATTCTCACCGTTTCTCAACGTTTTACTGCAGGTTTCGCCATGAAAGGAGGTAAATCTAAAGCGGAAACCAAGAAGCCAGACAGCAGGTTAGATTTCGATTTTATGCACTTTCTTTCTAGATGTTTTTAGATATTCGATCTCATTTGTGTATGTGCCGTGGTTTCGTTTGTTTGTTTGTGTGATTCATTCTATGAATGAAGATCGATTCTGCTTCATAATTTATTGTTAGGCTCGCCGTGAAGAAAGGAAAAGGCACTGAGAAGGCTAAGCCTATCGCACGGCCGAAGAAAGGAGCAGCAGCAGCCAAGGATCCTAACAAGCCTAAGCGTCCTCCCAGCGCTTTCTTCGTCTTCATGTACCTTTTCTTCATATTCTCGTTAATATTGACCGGTTGATCCACATATCTGGTTTAGTTATCTTATTTATCGATTCAATTCATTGGATCAGGGAGGATTTCAGGAAGTCGTACAAAGAAAAGCATCCTAACAACAAATCTGTAGCAGCTGTATGTCTTTTTTCTTTTCAATTCCTCATCAGATCCATCAATTTCTCATGTATTTTCAACTCTGAATTAATTTATGATATGATCAAATCAGGTCGGTAAAGCTGCTGGAGACAAGTGGAAATCGTTGACAGATGCTGTGAGTTAATTCATTCACTTTTAATCCAGCAAATCCATTGCAATAGCAGTTCGCTAGAATCAAACTAAATATCTTCGTTTTTCCATTTTTATTGTAATCAGGAGAAAGCTCCTTATATAAGCAAGGCAGAAAAGAGAAAAACTGATTACAATAAGACCATGGATGCTTACAACAAAAAGCTGGTAATTGTTCTTGTTTAAGTTAATTTGTCTAGCATCAGAATTTGTTCTGATATGTATTTTATTAGGCGGGAGATACTGCTTCTGCTGCTGCGGATGAGGATGAATCTGAGAAATCGAAGTCTGAGGTTGAAGATGACGAAGATGATCAGACTGGAGAGGTTTGGTTTGTTTTGGTTTGACTGATTAAAACGAAACATAATTCACTGAAAAAACATTAATCTCTGCATATTTCCTTTTGTAGGATGATGATGACAGTGAGGACGATTAAAGATTATGATAATACCAGCAAGCAGTCCATCTTGATAATTGTCTAAAACATGTCGTCTTTGTTTGTTCTTAAGTTTACATTTGTCATCTTTACTCATAGTGATTGTGTTCATTATTATGTTTTCCCTTCCTTTGTTCTCGAATGAATGTGATAGTATAACTACCTTTGTAATGAAAATGTTGTTCATTGGATGTTCAGGATCTTGTTGACAATGATACTAATTTTTATACAATTCAACTAGTTTACAGAGAAACCATGATTACGATGATGAAGGTATTGTGGGGATCCACTCATTTCCCTGTAAGAAATTGTCTACTGAATATGTTGTTACATGATCAGCTGGAATTCGACTACTCCATGCCTCTCTACTTGTCAAATTGGCGCCTGGACCTAAATTCATATACTCGCCGAAGTAAAGCGTGGCTAATCCGAAATCACCAATCCAATTTAACCACCCTTGTGGAGCAATCAAACCACCAATCTGACATCCTATATAAACAGTCCTTGAATATTCTTTCCATGGCCTCCCCAAGTAACTCTTGTGATTACCCGGCATTGCCGCAACTTCCTTCAAGAACTCATCAGTACCGTTCACGGAGCAGTTTAGGAACACGAAACCAGTGGCCAATGCAGGATCTGATCGGCCGTGGGCAGCCACCACATTGATCTCGGACGATAGATTACGAGAAGTTATAAAGATTTGACAGTCTTGGAAGACGGTAGTTGACATTCCGAATATGAAATCCACGTTGCCTTTGATGATGCATGATTTGTAGAATTGTCTGTGGGAGTTGGAACATAGGGTGTCCTGATTTCCGATGAATTCGCAGTTTTCTACTATCGAGTGATCGCTATCTGACCGGAATGCCAATGCCTGGTGTCCGTCTGGACCGGCGGTGTTTTGGACTGTGATGTCCTTCATCATAAACCCGTCCCCTAAAACTCCTGCATGGAATTAAAATCAAATCAAATAATTATTTAAGTCATGGATCCATCAGTATCTAATCATTAAAAATGGTTGTATTTGACTCACCGACAGTAGCTGACTCATAGGTGGACATACCAGGTTGTCCAACATTCAATGATCCTGTAATGACAGTTTTACCCATTCCGTCGCCTAAAAAGACCACATTCTCCTTCTGTAATGGAACCCGAACCGTCTCCTCGTAAATACCCGCTTTGATCCGAATCACGAACTTGTTCATCCCATTGGTGTCCGGTGCAGCCGTCACCGCCTCTTGGACCGTCTTGTAGTCGCATATCTTCTCCGCTTTGCAAACCGTGACATTCTCCGGCAAGCCAACAGGGATGCCCTTGTTCTTGTAATTGACGAAAGATCCTCCTCCACCACCATTAACAACCTCGTCCCAGAACCCGTCTCTCTCTGTTTTAGCCGGACCCCATAACCCGGTTTGATTACCAAACGAATTGTAAGCGGCCAGCATGCTAAGGGTATCGCTGGTCATATTCTGTACAGTTTGAACAGAATACGCCGCGGTTTCCATAACAAGAGACCCATTTGCCGTCTTGTTCAACCCTGACCAGCACGCGGTTTCATACACGAGGGCAGCACCCATCCAAGCTCTAGCGTCCTTGATTTGACCGCGTGGCAAGGCCTGACTCGTCAATGACATACGGTAAACTGCATTATCGAGGACCTGCATACAGCTATGAACGGCTCTGGAGATGTTGGGATTATTTGATCCGGGCTTTCCCATGATAGCGTCGACCATGTTTCTAGCGACCTGGAGGTTCTCCGACGTGATTTGGGTGGCGAATTGGAGCATTCCGATGGTGTCTAGTTGTTGTGATGAATTGGAATCGAACTTGTGTGCGAAGGATGATTCACAAGCCTGTGGGTTTCTTGAGGTATTACATGCTTGCTGGATGGAAATAAATATCCTTTGGGCGGCGGGCGGGGCCGTTTTGCTGAAGGTGGTAGTTTGTTTGTGGTAATTGACAATGAGGACAGATGATGTCACAATGGCAATAGCGGCAATTGTCACGGAAATGACGATGACAAGGGCCGGCTTGGCCATTGGAGATCAAAACTTGAAGAACAGAACAGAAATGGAGGAGAAACAGAGAGGAGAAGAAATGGGGAAACAAGAATTGAAGGGTATGGCCCTCTAATCTAATAATGAATACCGTCCAATTAGCACGTGGTTGGACGAAGAAGGGTGAAAGATGGATAAAAAGAAGAAACGACTAATCACAATAATATATATGTTATAAAGAAAGTATTGTCATGAATCATGTCGGTAGATGTTGATGAAAGAGAAAAAAATTATTGAAAAAAATGTCTACATTCAATTCCTTTCACATGTATCCCAGTTTTAGTTATAACTGTTTTGATGCTTTTAATTTGACACATTATTAACTATTAAAAGAATTATTATTATTTTGTTTAATTAAAAGCGAGCTTTACGAATATATACTTTTTCACTTTCATTTAAAAACTTTTCTAGTACAACTTTTTAACCAACTATGACCAAATTTGATAAAAGCAAGACATTCTTAATAATATAAGTTCAATTTTTAAACTAAAATATATATATATATATATATATATATATATATATATATATATATAAATAATGCTTAATTTTCAAAGTGTCCGGATTGTCGGGTCGATAGTTGTGTTTAATTTGGATATACATGTGAGAGTTAACTAATATTTGAGTCGAATTGTAGTTTACCCACCCATAAACATAAAACGGTTCTGTATGATTGTATGTTTCGAACTTATAACTTAATAAAACAATTACAACACTTTAATCAAGTGTGATTAGAATGTGGTTTGCCGAGAGATAATAGGCCGATAACAATTGAAAGTGGTTAAAAAATATAAATCAAATATTTGATTGACCAAAGTGTGAGGTCATCATGCTAAATATTAAAAAATATGAATTAGATATATGATAAACCAAAATGAAAATGTAAGTTCACGAGATGAGAGGTTTATTGAAAAAACATGTAATTATATATTTGAGAAAATGAGTTTGTTTTACCGAAGTAAATAAAATGTGAAATAAGAGTGTTTTATTTTTTATTTTAATATATTATTCGGTCACCATGTTAAATATTAAAAAGTATAAATCAGATATATGACAGACCAAAGTGAAAATGTAAAGTTACGAGACGAGAGATTTATTGGAAAAAAAATGTAATGATATAGGTGAGAAGTTGAGTTATTTTACAAGTGAATAAAATGTAGAATGAGATGTTCTATTTTTGTATTTTAATATATTATTAGTGATTTATTAAGAATTTTAAACATTGAAAAATATATATTATTATAATTTTTAAAAAAAATTATTTTATTTATATTTGTATTCGTGTAATGGCACCAAGATTTTCCTAATTCAAAATGTACCAAGCTCATACATAGCTATGGATTTAGTGACAATAATATTTGTCGTGTTTTTACCGATTTTGCCCTAACACATTAAATTTTGATTTTATAATAATCTCAGATGTCTCATTTTTTTTTAACAAATTATTGATTTTAATAACTTCAACTTTAAAGTTCGGATTGTTTAATGTGGGGATTATTTGGAATAATTCTTAATTCAATTCTTAATTAAATCATTCAAATAATCAATAAAAATACTAAATTATCTTTATTTTATTTTTATAATATTTAAATATTTAATACAATATAATATTATACTTCATTTTTTATTTTAAACAGGATGAATTATGATTTCAGATTTATTTGAAAAGAAAGTTTCAAGATCCGAACAATTTGAGCTTTGTTTGATGGGTCGTGTGATAGGCCTTGTTCGGCTAGGGTTATTTGGGCTTTGTTCATTTTCAGTTATTCTTACACTTTAGTCTTAAATTATAATTTATTATTCTTATTATTTAAATTATTGACATGATTAATTAAATTAAAATAATGTTTGTTTAATTCACATAAGAGTTCACATTTGAAATTATTTGATTTTCACCTTGATTAATCAACCTATCTACTAGTTATCAATTTATTATCAAATAATTAGCTCAATAAATCAATTTGTTACATGTAATTGTGATTTTCATGTACTAGTTTGTTTTCACATATTTTACTATGTCACCTTTGTATTTACCTTAAATTTTAATGTTTAATATTTTCATTTTTTTTTATTAGTGAGCTTTATTAAGGTTAATAAATGCATAGTTGTTGTTTTCAAAAAGAAAATTTTATAAACTTCCTTCTTTATTCTTTTTTCTTCATTTGGCTTTTTCCTTCAAGAATAATTAATATCAACTTATTTAAGACAATTAATGGTGCAAAAGTAATTAGCCAAGTAGCTAGCTAGCTGCCTCAAACACGTAATTAAATTTCACCACATATATAATTATATAAATCTAGCTATTTATTAAGTTCTTGAAATTTTAATTGCATTTCATGATGAGGTGTTCTTTATTATATTATATTTATATTATAATTTATACCCAATTAAGATTCTTATCATAATTCATTAGATGTAAAATTCGGCCTACTATCCATTTGAAAAAGCCTAGATAAGTAACTTTAAGAACAAGAATTCCAATCAATATAAAAGACCATTTCTAAAATTGTATAATTATGTTTATTATTTTCGTGTGGGTCAAAATACATTGAATTTAATATTTCGATCTGATACGTTTATCTCGTTTTTTGTTTATCTCGTCTTTGATCTTTTTTTGTACGAATACAAAAGACGAGATTACGTGCAGAGTAATAGGTGAGATTGATTACATGCAGGGCAATGTAAAAGATCAAAATGTTTAATGGATTTTGACTCACATGAAAATAATAAATTTGTGTGTGCACATTTTCTTTGATTAAGACTCTTCATATGTTACATTACAAAATAACATGAATTTATCAATAATTACATTATTTATACATATGACTTTTTAGTCTATAAAACACAAAATAGTAAAAACATATCCATGATATCCATAGAAAATTATAAGTACTCAACCATGATATAAATTATGTATAAACAAAAAATTGACATACCTAAATATCAATAGTTTATAAATTCATATATATATATCTATATATATATATATATATATATATATATATATATATATATATATATATATATATATATATATATATATATATATATATATATATATATATATATATATATATATATATTATTATATATATATATATATATATTATTATTCTAAACAAAACTTGTTATATAAATGTTAATTAAACAAATGAAAAATATATAAACTTAATAAAATAAAAAGGAATTAAATTGTTTTGTCACCTATAATTTGTTCGGATTGGAATTATTTGAATAATTTAGAGAGAAAATAATGATTGATGATAATTTTAAGGAAGAGAAGATTGGTTTTGGTAAAATGATTTAAAAGTTATTAATATATATAAATAAAAAAAATATAATTTATAAATTTTAATATTTTTATTAACTCGATAAAAATCGAAGTAATATTTGAGTGATTTGAGTTATTTAATCATATATCTATATATATATTTTTTTGAATGGTAATACCACACTCGTTATAGTCTCAATTTCTATTCAAAATATTTATATGAATCAAAATTTGTGAACTTTATATATATATATATATTATGTTTAAAGTTTTATTTAAATATTTTAAAAATAATTTACTATTCTTACATTTATTTATTATTCAAAAGTGATTAATTTTTTAATCAAAATATCAAAACTCTTTAGTTCTTTTAATTATTATTAAATATTAATACATTTAAAAAAAAAAAATCACTTAGGTTAGAAGAGTTTTTTTTTAATTTTTTTAAAAATAAACAAAAAAATTATTAATATATAAATAAAATAAAAAATAATAATTTTAAATAAATAATATTTTAATTAATAAAATAAATGATTTTATAAATAAAATAATAATTTTTGCATAAGTTATAATAATATAAGTCTGAAAAAATGATTTATATGAAATTATGAACATGGGTTTGGATATTAATTAATGAAAGAAAAAGGTGAAAAAGATTGGTTTTTGGTTGCATCTTCCCGATGAGCGAGCAATACGTGCACGATCAGTAGAGTAGTAGTAGGGAGGGATAGCTAGCTAGGTAGGTCAGGGTTAGGGTTAGGTTAGGTTATCTACTTGAAGACCCAACAACTGAGAAATCTACTTTTCTCATCCTTTTTCTCTAAATGGAAACCTACATTAATAATAATAATAATATTTATTTTTATCTTAATCTAGATCTTATTCATTCTCATTAACCCACATCTATTTATTTCCTCCTTTGGTAAATTTCTCAAAACAACACACTTGAAGCCATTCAATTCTTCCCCTTTTATGCATCTTTCTCTCACTCATCATCTTGTTCATCATTTCAACCCATAAAAACTTTAGGGCTTATTCTCTTTGGGTTTTTTTAAAAACTCAACCCAAATCAATTTTCTAATCAATCACTTCTCAACAATCACATCACTCATTTCATTAAACAAAATACCAAAATACCCTCTATTTTAAATTATTATTTATTATTTTATTTATATATACCAATACCCTTTAAGTCTTTTTACCAAAAATAATCATCACCTCCTCAAAATCATCACCAATCATTATTTTTTTCTCTCTCTAGGTTTTTTAAATAACCCCAATCCGAACAAGGCCTTAGTTGGATCTATGAAAGTAAACTCACACATAATTTAGGAATTGTTTGAATTGAGGTTATTTAAATAACTTAAAGGAGAAAAAATAACCATCGTGGATAATTTTGATGAGGTGGTCATGGATGGACCCAGAATTCGGTGGTGGGATGGACTTAAAAAAATTTAGTGGGTTTAAAAAAAATTAGGGTAGGCTGAAATAAAAAACAAAAAAATATATGTAAGTTTTACTATTTTTTTTTTAATAATTAAATAAACAAAATATTAAATTTTAAAAAAAAATTAAGGGTAATGTCACATTTTAACCGTAAAAAAAAATTCGAGATGGGCTGCCTTTTACATAGATTCGTCCCTGAAGTTGGTGATTATGTTTGGTAAAAAGATCTAAAGAGTATTGATATATAAATAAAAAATAATAATTTAAAATAAAGAGTATTTTTGTATTTTTGTTAATGAAAGGAGTGATATAATTGATTGAAAAATTGATTTTTTTTATTGTAAAGATTAAATAAAAAAGAACAAGGCTCTATTTGAAACTTGTTTGTTGTTGTTATTTGAGAAGTCTGTTAAAAAACACAAATATCAAACAAGGTCCTAGATGTATAGGGTTGAACAATCTTATTTTACCATCTTAAACTAATTTATAATTTGATTGATTTTGTGTTGTTTTTAATTAATTAGCAACTAATTAATTTCCAAACAATATCCCATGATCAGCGCCTCAAAAATAATAATTATATACTTTTAAGGACAATTTACGTACGGGATGGATGGATTATTATAATTATAGTTTGGTCAAATTTAAATATTAATAAATGTTTATAAATATATATATGTTAAAGATTCATGGATCTTATTGCGTGCAACAAACACCCAATGTTCAGTTTAAACTAGCATTTCTTTAATGCCGTACCCTTCATTAACTCTATTCTCATTATATTTTTCAAAAATTATAATATAAAATAAAATATTCCAAAAGTAAAAAAAAAAAAAATCAAAATACTATATCCCAATTTTAAGTGTTAAAAACAATAATTATTTTCTTATATTTCATACAAAAAAAACACAAAGTTATAATTATAAAGACATGTAATTTATATTAATTATTATACTTTAAATGAAACAAACAATATCTTACCTCATACAAAACAAAGAATAATTATAAGTATGTAGATGTTAATTTGAATGAAATTCAATTTATAAGATTTTGAGAATGTCATAAAATTAAAACCTTTGGAGAAATGGTATTTTTAGTGTAAATGGATGAGGTTGATAAGTTTATGAACTATTTATACTAGATATATCGTGTTTTTGTATGGTTATTAGTATTCATGAATATTATATAATTGTTGAAAAAAAATATACATATACTATTTTGTTATATATTAAAATAAATATAAAAAAATTAGAAAATATTTTTTTTTTATTAAAAATATATTAATTATTTTTTTGTCACATTTCCAAAATTTGTTGTATGTATTCAAGACCAGAAAATACTTATTAACAACTATTTATACTAGATATATCGTGTTTTTGTATGGTTATTAGTATTCATGAATATTATATAATTGTTGAAAAAAAATATACTTATATTATTTTGTTATATATTAAAATAAATATAAAAAATATATTTTTTTTATTAAAAATATATATATATTTTTTTGTCACATTTCCAAAATTTCTTGTATGTATTCACGACCAGAAAATACTTATTAACCAATAGTATTTTTTGACCGTCCTTATGTGACTTTGCTAAAGTTAAAATCTGTCTATACTTCATAATCAAATTGCGATGACGACAATTATAATTTTTTATTCGGTTTTTTATTTAAATTGTCTCGTTATGATTGGTTGTTCTCCAGTTTGATCGGAGATGAGACGAGGATGGTATTTGTGTTCTTCACACCGATTTCAACTCGATATCATTATATTCTGTCCTGAACACTAATAAATACAATCAAATATAAATATTTTCCATATATTTTATAAAAAAAAATTAAATTTATTTCTTTATAATATTATAAATTTGTATATATATAATATTAAAAAATTTGTTTATAATTTTTTTTTAATTTTTTTAAAAAAAATGATATACAATGTCCCACCTGAATTATTCGAAATCACACTGCAAGATGATAATAAAGAAGATTCTCAAACTAAAATAGATGAGGATGGTATTATCCTAATAGTTATTGGTGGCCTGAAATGCCTCTAATTACTATGAATTAAGAAGTTTTGGATATTAATTAATTATACTTATAGAATTGGGGCTGTTATAAGAAAATTTAAAAATAAAGGTCTAGGAAATAACTAAGAGAGATCTGTAAAACCTTATTATTTTCAAGCTTGGACCCAATTAATTATAATAATTATGTTTAGTTTAATTTTATAGTATTTTTAATTTTGGCCCATTTTGATTAGTTAATCTAAATATCACCTAAAAAATATCTGATGACTCATTGAGTTATTTCTTAATTAAGTATATGATTCATTTATATAACTTAATTAATTGTATATAAATAACTATATGTACACTAATAATTTAAATTTGTAATTATTATAATTTTTGCTGTTATTAAATGGTATTATTAATATATTTAAATTAATAAAAAAAAATATAATACTTCAAAATTAGCATGAGAGGATAAAATATTGGGTTAATAAGGGAATTATGAATATTAGTTTTGTTTGTAGTTAAGGGCTTGTAAGAGGGTAGGTGCATATTTAATCGTATTGTAAACTTTAAATTTAAAAGAATTAATTGAGCAAAATGTAAAAGTCAACAACAAAGACGTAATGAAATTTATGAGTTATAGTAATGATTTAAAATAAGTTTTATTTAAGATAAAAAAAATAACTAATAAAATTACAGATTTCTAATTGAATTGTTTAACAAGTAAATGAGTTAACAAAAATTCATAAAACCCTATTTTTTTTTTATCATTTACATATAGTTTCTTATGTTTAAAAAAAATTAAAAAATATAATAAAAAATAAATAAAATTTAACAAATTAAATGGTGTAAATGTTACTTTACAAACAATTTACAAACATTAATATTTGAAGTTAGTTTATATTTATAAAAAAAAATTAATCAATCACAACAATAATTCTCACTAATGCAATTTTATTGAAAATCAATTCGAGTCATTCTATTTCTTCTGAAATAAAAATGTTAATATCCAATAAAATCTGCTAAAAAAATATATAAAAATAAATTAAATCCATGAGGCACCATCAAGTTCTTGTTCAGAACTTTTACCAAATTAGGCAAACTTTGAGCTCAGAGTTTAAACTGGATTTGTACAAATATTTTTTTTTTTTATTTCTTTTAATTTTATGAGGAATTGATTTAAATAAAATAATGTTATATATATATATATTAATATTTTAATAATATTTGTTTGTTCAAATACAACTCCACTTCACGGTGTTTTCAAATAAGGCGTATAAATTAAATTCTATACTTTAAAATCATTTGCTCTAAATTAAAAAACAATGTATATTTTGATGGAATCATGTACAAATTTTAAAATCAATAATCCTCTATTTCTAATTAACTAACCTTTCTGTGCATTTTCCTCAACGAATCTTAGGCCCAAAAGATAAATTTGATCATGCATGATTTAATTTTCTCAACATTTTTCTCATATATATATAAATGAGAGCCTAAAATGATTGCTCTATTGCATGCGCAATTTGCAGGCAAGAGATCATGAATATATTATTATAATATATAGAGAGAGCTTACATAAGGAGTTTCATATATGTCATCAGATTTATGTGTCATAAATTCGATATATTGACTTTTTTAGCCATGATTTAATATTACAGTACTATATATATATATATATATATATATATATATATATATATATATATATATATATATATATATATATATATATATATATATATATATATATAATTGTTGCAGTTTTACAAGAAAATGGTTTAAAAGTTTGATTAATCCTCTATCTATCTATATATTTCTAATTGCAATTTTACTTCATTTTCTAAAGTTAAAAATCAAAATATATTTCATTAATTAATGTTGTTAATTAAGACCCTTTAATTTATTTTACATTCTTCTTCTTCTTCCTTGGCATGGCATGGATAATGGATTGAAAGTTGATCATGAATAATGAATGAATGGATTTTGATATAAAATAACAAATTTGAAATGAATAAATGGGAATTAATTAGGGTTTTGATATTTAGAGTAATTGGTGTTTTTGAAATAAAATGGCCCCCCAATATTAGAGTGCACAGAATTCAACCTAGGTAGAACACGCAACCCTAGATGATGAGTTTCCTAATATGGATTATTGTCCTTCACGCTCATCTATTTTGATTATTCACTATCTTTGTACTTCTTAGACTTTTATAACCTTTATCATTAATTCATTCAAATTAATCATTCTTATATTTTTATATTCACTTATATAATTACTTTCATTTAATCTCAATTTTTGTATTTAAATGATTCTTTTTTTTTTTATAAAGAAAAACAATAGTGAAATTAATTTCTTTCTAAATTAACCGTCAATATCGAAAATGATGATATGTTTTTTTTTAAACTAGGTTTTTGTAGGTGATGGCATGTGATTCAATCACTTTGGGATCACTTATTGAAAAATATTATAAACAACAATTATCATTAATTATTGATTTATTGATAACCACAACTATATATATGCCAATGTTTTGTTTGAAAAAATAAAATCATTTATTAAATAATTAAAAGGCATGCAATTCTAAGAACATTTAGAAATTATATTCAAAATAATGAAATTTCATATATAAATTTGACAAAAGAAAACATTATATATTTATTTTTGAATTAATGGATAAAACTTAGATTATAAAATTATAATGAAAACGCCAATAACATTATTTTAACAAAAGTTAGTATATAAGTGGTCATAAATTTTGAACTTAATGAAACATCAATCAAACAAAATAACTTTTTAACTCAATTAGTCTTCCACTCATTTTATTATTAACTATATTAATTTTACTTGGCCTGTTGAGATTAATTATTTATAATAACTACTGTTTATGAAGAGAAGTGAGATCTTTTAACAATTTTTTCTAAGACAAGACATCTCACAAAGTACTAAGATAGACTTTATCTTCATATTTTCTAAATATCTCATATGTTCTATTGTCATCCAATCTAAGTTCTTCAAATTCTTCAATGAATTTGTGCGCGCATCACTTATGGGATATTATTATTTGAACGATAATACATGCATATGTGAAGATTGTTCGAAAGAAGCAACATTCATTTGGACGAAAGCTGCAGAAGGCATTCTAATGTCACGAGTATAAACATTTAGTTGTGCTTCATAGTATTTTCTAATTATTATTTTATAAGAAATCATTTATTGTGTGCACATGTTTTATGTATGCAGCATGCTCAATAATTTGTATTGTTAGTAAGCTTTCCACTTCAATTTTCACTCATTATATTATAAACTTGTGATTTTGTATAATCCATGAAAATATTCTATCATTTTTAAATAAACTTTAATCCTGATCTTTTGTGGCATACCTTCTCCTAAGAAAAATTCACTCATTGTCTTTGGCATCCAAAATATCTCCCTTTGCATTAATCTTTATTTAATTATTGGAAAAAAATCATTTTATTGGTCACTTAGTCACAAATACTATTATTTTATGAGTGTAAAATTGAAAGGTAAATTAAAACAAAACTTACAACAAAATGTAGAAAACACAAAACAACAAATTGAAATCATCACATCTCTCATTTTTTTCGCCATCCCAAAGTATTCAGATTAATATGATACGGAAGCTAAAAGGGTCAACAACTCGACAAAATTTGATTGTTCGTTTATTTGAAGTTTGACTCCCACTTCTAAAGTCATGTTCCAAGCATCAAAGATCTAGTGACCTTCCACAAACTTGTGATTTAAAGGATTTTCACCATTTTCATGTACACATGAATTGTGGTAAAATATCAAGACAAAACAAAATTGTGATAAGAGTTAATTAAAAATCATAAAATCCCACAAACATAAAAAATATATATATTTAAATTCACATTTTTGTTGTTACTCGATCGGCTAGAATATATATCATATTGGGTTATCTCATAATATGTAAGCATCGATTGACCCCTCCCATTTGTCGTGGTTCCTTAGAAGTCCATTCATGATCAATCGACCTCATTCCAGCTGTCACCTGCGCGAATACCTTGTTGACTATAATTGCATAAATATCTCGATCTACTTGAATGAGTTAATTTTTTTATCATTAACTTTGAAAAATGAGACTCTACGTTCCAAAATTTGACAATCACTTCGCTACCCACTTTAAAGCTAGTCGACTCAGAAATAGTTATTGGACTCCATAAACTCATTTTCACACCTACTATGTATATGGCGAATTAATTGTATTATGAACAATCGTTTTTTTTGCCATTATTAGGTTGAAAAGACAAAGTTTGATTATTTATCTATCATGTATAGTAAAATCATGATTTAATATGAGAATGAGGAAGAAATAGATTAGATTTGATATGAGATCAAAATTGGGCATACATTGAACATGTACCTTAATTTCATGTGGGTACCTTTTGAAACTCATGGAATGACCAAACGTTCTAGACAAAACAAAAGGCGTAAAACCACACCTATGCCGAGATGAAAAGCTACCTACGTACTAAAATTAATGGGGAATCATTCCCAAGACTTATGGGTTATGCTTTCTGATCATCAACCATATCATCATACACTTTTAACCCTAGTTTAATTAATTAAACAAAATAATAAGTAACATTTATATATAATTCATGATTCTAACCCTAATTTCTCAGTCCAGGTTTCACCGGGACCCACTACAGATTCCACAATTTTATTTATTTATTTATTTATTTAAAATACATTGGAGATACCTAGCTTGAAGACAACTATTTTTCATTAAAGTTCATCAAATTAAATTACAAAGAAAATTCAAGACAGATTGTAGTTGCTAAAAGTCTCATCTCTCTTAATGATAAGTATCAAACATTAATTAACTTGATTATTGATCATATCAACATTTCTCAAAGGAAGCCAGCAAGATATTTTTGAAAAGTGAGAAAATTTCCCCCCACATACTATAAACACTAAAGTCACAATTTTCTTTAATTTGCAAAAGCAAATCAAATATTCAACAAGTAATTATGACACAAGTTGCTCCAACTTAAATCAAAATACAACATCTTTTGAACATAAAATTCAAAAGAAAAAGGAACAGCTAGCATTGAGTTCATGAGTTATCTTTTGGTTAGAAAAGAAGCATTGATATATCTCATGATCATGATCATGAAGCATCATCGATCCATCCACAAAACCAAGTGATCTTTGTACATAATGAACAGTTATAGAACATTTGTATTTCTATAGAGAGAGAGAGATAACCATGTGGGTCGAATGCTTACGTATGTCGATAGAGACTTCAATGACCTCCGTATTAAATAGGGTTTCATCAACTCTTTAATTTTGTACAACAACAACAACAACATCAAACATATAATATTCATATGGATAATATCACTCATGATCAATTACATGATCAACTCCTCAATAATCCAAACACAACCACCTTCTGGTGGGAACAAGATCCCACCGTCGACATGCTCATCGAAGATCATCAAACGACCTCCTTGCACCAAGAATTAGAACTCGAAGAAGAAAAAGAATTAAAAGAAGATGATCATGATGAAGATGAAGAAGAAGAGTTGGGGGCTATGAAGGAGATGATGTATAAGATTGCAGCCATGCAACCGGTAAACATTGATCCGACAACAATCCATAAGCCCAAGAGAAGAAACGTGAGAATTAGCGACGATCCTCAAAGCGTGGCGGCTAGGCGTAGGAGAGAGAGGATTAGTGAGAAGATCCGAATCCTTCAAAGGCTTGTTCCTGGTGGAACAAAGATGGATACGGCATCCATGTTGGATGAAGCTGTTCGTTATGTTAAGTTCTTGAAACGACAAATTAAATTGTTACAAACAAATGTAATTGGTCCAACCCTAGGATCAGATCATCGTGAACTTGTCAACATGAATAGTACTCATCATCATTGGCCGGTTTTCTTTGATGAGCCACCATCAACGGCGGAGATATATCATCATCAACCCTAATTTCAAGTATCTATATATATATATGAGGTAATTAAATTTTAGATCTTATTAATAAATTAAGAGATTGTGTTGTGTGAGTGTGTGTGTGGAGAAAAACATATTAATTAATTAATTGTATCATTCTGGGTACATATATAATTATATATTATTGAACCCACTTCAATTAATTCATCGATGATCCTCGATCGGAGCGATTTAGCTTGAGGTTAATTAGGGTTTAGGGATTTGTATGTATTAATTTGTTAGAATAAGAATAATGAAATTATTAATAAGTTTGATTTGTGTTGCATGATGATTCATGAGATCTAATATTAATGATCTGGGTTTGTTTATTTGTTAAGAATAATTATAAATGATGACGTTTACAAGATCCATAATAAAATACTAAAGTCAAATGAATGATGAGAGAGAGAGAGGGGTGATGGATCATCGTTGTTTTGTGGTTATGGATGGCAAAAATAGATGTTCTGATGAGAAGTCGCCGGAAATTTACAGTTTGTTTTGCCGACACTCTTTTGGGGAATACAACGGGGTGACGTCAGCCCCTTCAAACCTTGTGTGTGTATGTGTGAGCACTGTGTGAGAGAGAGAATCGAAATCCATGTGGCCTTATGTTGTTGTATATATGGTGAATGTCTGTTTTTTGTGATGATGGATGGGAAAGAGATTTGGTGACGAAACTCCGCTGCAAAAAAGTTAATGTGTACGCACGCACTATATCTTTTTTGAAGTGACAATTGAATATGTTCTTCAATTTTAACTATATTTTCAATTCAAATAAATACATAATTTATTTCATTAAAATTGTTTAATTTGACCTACCTCTATCTATCTATCTTATTTAACCCCTGAGATCTCTCTTAGTTTTGAATTCATCTGGTAATTATATATATAAACATTATTCAAATTCATGATTTATCCATATGTTGGACTATATTTGCATGAATTACAACATGGTTTATAGGGTAAGTAAGATGTAACAAATCAGATCTTCTGCTACTGAACAGAGTGTTCTCAGTTGCGGACCAATCAAAATTCAGTAACTCTTTTCATTCTCAGGTTTAGTACCAGCATAATCTTAGATGAATACAAATATAGGTTATTGTGTGGGTCTTTCCTGGTTTTTTCTTAAATCTTTTGAGCCAATGTCCTAGGGCTGGTTCGATATGGGATTATTTAAAAAACCAGAATAAAGAAAATAATTAATGATGATGGATGATTTTAAGAAACAATGGTTTTTTTAAACAAATTTAAAATAAAATAATAAATAATAATTTAAAATAAAATATATTTTAGTTCATTAATTAAATAATATGATTCATGATAAGAAAAAAAAGTGAAATAATTTCGAGTTATTGAAAAAGCAAAACTAAACAAATCCCTATAGTAAGAAGGCGATCACCCAATTGGAATCTCTCTTACCAAAGGGCTCATGTGTGGAGAAGTAAAAATGTAATATATTTTTTTCATCATTACTTCTTCCTTTGAAATGGCACATAGGTCGGACCATTGCTTGATACTGAACATTTATTCCAAGATTAGCTAAAATCCCTACCCATCCATGTCAAGCAGGATTGAAGGAATCGATCCCAATAGCCTGAACGAGGAGAAAATTTGTTTGGAAGGTTTATCCCCAAACTCTCTAAAGAGGCAGAAGGAGTAAAGCTGCAGTGCTTCCTACTTTCTACCCCATCTATGAAGAATCTGGTATAACCACTCAGAAAATACATCCTCCAAATAATTCAAAAGGTTATAAAAAAAACATGCATAACAAAATTTGAACCATTTACATAAGTCCGTAATGTATTAACATTATATTTAAACAACTATATTAGATCATTAGTGATATATTATATTCAATTAATTCATCATAAAATATAATAATAATTAAAAATAATAATTAATTTAATTTTTTCGACTAGAGCACCCAAAACCTCTATCCCTCTATAGTAATTTGTTGAAATCTTATTTGATCAAACTGATTAATGAGAACAAATCTGTTTTCTCACGAGCAATGTTAAATGTATGTATCACACTTTAAAACGGAGAAAATTACATAGTGAATGTGAGATCCACACTAATTATAAAATAAACTAAGTTTTGAAAATTGGTACATACATTGACACGGTTAGTGAGGCAGCATATCTGCCATGGATAATATTAACTTATTAGATGATAATTGAATTTTAGTAACAAGTCAATACTAAGATAATTAGTAAAATTAAAAAAATTATATCTACACATTAATCAATGTAATTTAATTTAAATTATAGTAAGTTAGAAAATACCTAAACTTAAATGTTAAATGAACACTAATTTATAGCTGTAACTAAACTGTTTATAATGTTTGTAAAACATGTTTATACATATAAATTAAGCTACAATCAATTAGATTAGATTTCGGTATAATGTCATGATTTTGTTTCGTTTGCTTAATTAACTATTCTCATTTTTATATTTCATGGACAATTTTCAAAACTGTAGATTTCTTTCAGTTATTTAGTTAAATAACATTCATATATTTAAACTTAATCAAAATTCTATATCTCATCCATTCAGATAAATCAGATATAGGGTTGTGGATTACAACGAGTTAGTGGTTTTTGGTATAGGCGGTGCTCACCCAAGTTCAAACAAAATAGGGGGAAAAAGTCATAAAAACAAAATAATACATTTGAAAAAAAAAGGCTAAATAATTTCATTATTACATACAAAATAAAATAAATAAAAGTAATGAAAACCTTGATTGGATCATTTTCTTTTGGGACAACTCTTTGTAGTTTTTTCTTTCCTTTTTCTTGTCAAATTCGTAACCATTTAGCATGAGAGTAATTGTTTGTCCATTTTTGTGAATGTTATTTATATTACCTTCCACTAAGAAAAATAGATATGGAAATAGTTCAATAGTTATGAAAAATAAAAATATAATTATGATTATTGTGAATCTAAACAAATAATAATTTATAACTCATATATTATATGAGTGTGTCTCAAGTCAAACACAACCTATAGTATTAATACAGACAGTTCATCAATAAGGTCATGTTTCACTTTTTTCTTTCTTTTTTTTATATAACATGTACATGATCTATTCAATGAAAGAAAAATACTGAAAAGAATTACTCAATATAAAGAGCAAAATAATACACTTCAAAATGAAGCAATGTGCCTAAATAATTCCATGAATATATTTTGTTTTTTATTTCCTTTTTATTGTAAGATTTTTATACATTTGGGATGAATGCCATTGTTTGTCCATTTTTGTGTACCATATTCATATTATTCAAAATAAAATCTACATCTTTGGATTTTAATATTTTCAAAAAATAAAAAAATAAAAATTCTTTGTCAGAAGTGGGGTTTGAACCCACGCTAGTGGACCAGAACTTGAGTCTGGCGCCTTAGACCACTCGGCCATCCTGACTTTTGTTTAACAATGAATCTAAATTAAATAAAAACTATTACATTAAGCTTTTTTTGTATGATTTAAATTATTTATTAATAAATTCCTCCAACCAAAATATCAAGATCCTAGTTTGAGATGTTATCGAAATGTTTATGTAACTGAATGTATAGGATGGGAGTACATTTTTTATTGTTAAATTTTGATTTGCAATTGTGTGATTTAAATCATTTGCAAAGTTCATAACAAACCCATGATTACAATTCATTAAAGCACTATACAAATATGGTGAAAAAACAGAAAAAAAATGAAGTTATAGAGAATTGATAATTTTGTTGTAGGATGGATGAAGATGAGTGTTTTTCAATGCAAACAATGACAACCTTGATAACCTTAGCATAAAGATAAAGTCACATACTGGAAAACCTTAGAAGTAATATATATATGAATAAATAAACAGTCTTTACCACTACAAATAGTCTCTAGTTTCATCATTCTCTTCCACCAAATCCTAATCTGATCAAGTTTCTATATTAACTTAACTATAATTTATGGCTTTTGTTCCAAATTATGGCTTCCCATACTCTTCTTCACCTCCCCCACCTCATTTTCCAATCCTGCCACCACCCTACCACCCCAATTTCCCGCCACCACCGCCGCCAGCAGCAGCAAAACCACCCAGCCATCCAACCCTGCCACCACCACCACATCCACGATCACCACCACCACCACCGCCTGCAATTCCACCTCCACCTTCGCCAGGACATCATACTACCATCATAGTTGTGTTTGTGTCACTGGGTGGCCTTTTTTTACTGGGGTTTCTTTCGGTGGCATTATGTTGCTTTCTGAAGAAGAGGAAGAAGAAACAAATTCAGGAGATGGAAGTGGTGAGAGTTGATGAGCACTTGAAAATTCGAGAAGCTGTTGTACCAGGTCCAAATGGTACTACACAAACTGTCATACTAAGTATTGATGAAGATATTCACGTTGAAGAAGAGACTAAGAAGAATGAAATAGTTAGCCAAGTTTCTCAGAATCATCCTGGCCATGACCTTGAAATAGCCAAAGCAACAACATCTTCTGATGCCAAGAACAATGATATTCACCAGAAAAGCTAATCCCAAATCATTTGGAATTAAATTGTTATTACATGAACAAGTAACTTACTTTCCATTCATCATTGTAATAAATTATCACTCCGATCCGGTCAGTGATGAGCATTTACTAGCTCTTGATTCTTTGTCCACAAACTGTAGCAAATTACAAGGAATGTATGTAATTCAAACTCAAATATGTTTACAATGCAATATATATTAACTTTGATGCAAACAGATAATTGTTAGGAACTTAATGATAGAAGAAAAAGATGAAGATAACTTTGAAAGTGAATAAGATCCCACCAAGGTATCTACTCAAATGACAAGGATTTTAATAAGAAATTTGAGTTTCGAATTATACTAAGAATGCTCTGATTTAAAGGGTTCATGCTAATTACCCCCATAATAAACCCAGATAAAAAAAAAAAGAATGTTGAGTATCTATAGGCTTCATATATCGAGACCCCATAATAAACCCAGATAAGAAAAGAATGTTGAGTATCTATAGGCTTCATTTAACGAGTTTTTTCACATTTTTTTAAGTTGAGGAAGTTAGGATGACTCTGGGATCGAACTCGAGACATTTGGTCTCTTAGACAAGATTCTTGACACATGAGTTCAATATTTCAAGAAAATTAGAAAACTTAGTAGCAAACTTTATATCACAACTACCATTTTGCCACTAAGAATTTTCAAAGAAAAAAAAAACACTTGAAATTGTGCTGCCGTCCAATTCATCATTTTCCAAAAAGTAACAGCTAAGATGCATGCAGGCAGGCAGGCATCTTCTATACATTGGGATCTTCGGAAAAGAGGTCTAAGATTTATTGTTTCATCTATGAAAGTTGAATGACAAATCCTACTATATATCAATGATGAGCACTTTGTGTTATCATCATCTCAACCCTCCACCATAACATTGACAACAAGTGTAAAGATATGATCAAAAACATATTGATGGACAAATCTATCTTCATTCTTCTTCATATAGCCACTACTCTTCTTGTTTTTCCATTTCCTTTCACCAGTAAGTTTTCTGTTTTTCTGATTCTTAATTAATCACTAGTATACATTTTCAATGCCTGCTGTTGAATTACTTACCTCTCAGATGGGAAGGTGATGATGGAATACATAGGAGCAACCGGCAAGCCAGTAACATTCGACGCCGTCCCAATCAACGACAACATCGACTTTCATTTCATCCTCAGTTTCGCCATTGATGCAGACCAATTAGGAAATCCCCAAAACGGAACTTACTCACCTTACTGGTCATCAACCCTAACTCCACTCTCCGTCATGGAAATCAAATCTCGTCACCCAAACGTAAAAGCTCTAGCAAGCCTTTCAGGTTGGAGTATCAACAATAAAACCCTACGTTGGTACAAGCCCATCAATCCCCAAATATGGATAAAGAATGCTTTCACCTCATTAAAAAACCTAACAGAGACATACCACCTAGACGGCATCGACGTGGATTATGAAACATTCAGCAAACGCGACAATAGCTTTGCTTATTGCATCGGGGAACTGATTAGTTTACTTAAGAACCAGAGCGTGATATCGGTAGCCACGATTTCTCCGTTCTATAGTACAGTAATACCGTATATAGAGCTTTTCAGAGAGTATAAGGAGGTTATTGATTATGTGAATTATCAATTCTATACGGATAATGTGAAGACTGCGGTAGGGTATTTGCAGGCGTTTAAGAGAAGGACGGGAGAGTTCAGTTTGGATAAGGTTTTGGCGAGTTATGAAGTTAGAGGAAGAGGGATTCAAGGAGATGCTTTTTTTGATGCGTTGAAGTTGCTAGAGAGAAATGGATATAATGTTAGCGGGATCATGATTTTCTCGGCTGATGCTTCTGCTTCTAATGGTTATTACTATGAGAAAAAGTCACAGGATTTCTTGCTTAATTCCACCACTTGTTTATGTTAATTCATTTGGGTGGGCAAGGCAAAGCAGAGCAGAGCAAACAAACACATTGAAATGATTTTTTTTGCTTAAACAATAACATAGAAATAAAGCATCATCGGCATGTAATTGTTTTGTTTTTTGTTTTTTTTGCCTTCTGCTGCTGCTGTTGCTATATTGATGATACCCAAATGAATTACAACAGTGGAAGTAGTCAAAAAAGAAGAAAGAAATATGAAATGCAAGAACATTTATTTGCATGATCTTTAATGGGCGAAAAGATCACACGACAAATACATGTTACTTGGTAGAGTGAAACTATTTATGCAACTCAAGAGACTAGCTAAGCTTGCTTGCCTGCTTGCTGCTTTTGAGACTGACTCTCTTTTTTTCCACCGGTCATATAAAATGCTATCTCCATTCTCCCCTCCCTCTTCTGTCTATTGTTGTAGTATATTTTCTTGGTTCTTTTCTCTCAATTCCAACAACTCTGTATGTATGTCTGGTGGTGTGTGTTATTTCAAAATCAGTACTCCATCCATCCATGATCCATCCAAACAACAACAACTCTACGTTACTAATCGTTCTTTTTCTTTTTGCTACCGGAGAGAATACGCTGAATCTGGAGCCCACGGCTGAAAGCCTGGTTGAAGAGCAGACGTGTCTGGAATTCCGAGACAAAGGGGAACCAAGCCAGTACAGCCACTGGCACAAATATCAGAACCCCCATCACGTATTCGAACCCTCTTGCTAGAGCCTTAACTGAAGCCCACATTTTTAATCCTTTCACCACAGGCTTACAAGTCTGTGATATCTGTGTCCATCCAACAAACAACAACAATTACAATTGATAACCACACACCACATACAAAAGCAACTAATTAAGTACACTAACCTGCAAGATGGCCCATGCGGTAGGCATAAAAGCCAGAAGGCTGCAAAAGATGTCTCCCACTGTAAGGCTCAGGAAACTGAAGAGGATTACAAGAGCAACCACCGAACCAATGAAAAGGGAAAGCTTCAGCAGTCTGAACATCAGTTGGAAATCTGCACTAAACTTTTTCCTTCCCATTGATACTATCTGCACCAGTAAAATAGTACTAGTTTTTACCAAAAACACTATAAAACTTTACTCTTTATCTCTATTTTTTCCATAACCAATATCGTCATTCATACCTTCAAAAGGATCATAACAGCTACAATGACAAGCCAAGATAGACCATAGACCTGTATGTATAGTCAGTCAGTCAAGACATGAAAAGAGCTTCCATGATGTATGTATGTAAGTAACATGTCTTCTACTTACTGCGAGGCTCGTGTTACCATTGGACACATGCAAATGATACACAATTCCATATTGGTACAGAAAGAAACGGAGGGAGAGTATGATCTCCCAAAACTTTCCAAGAAATCCAGTGAATTGCAGGTGCTCCTGCTCCTCTTCCCACCATGATTCCCAGCTCTTGTTTGCTGGTACTCCAATGCCTCCACGGCTGTTGATCCACTTTGTCCAGTCATCCCAGTCGTCCACTACCTTCTGCCACTCGTATCCAGAAGGGTTAAACAAGAACGGGGCAAACAGCCAAGACCCTACTAGAAACCACATTGAGGCGCTCAGCAACGCGTAAGATACGTCGTCATTCATAACACCATAAACTCTATAAACAATCAGCAGCACCATAAGTTCCAGAGCTTTTACAAAATGGCTCCTTGAGTACATCCTGTAGTTCTCTGCAAACTTCTCATGCCGGACCACAAAACCACGCCCTGTCGCTCTATACTTAGCCCCACCATGCAGAATTGTGCGCCCAAAATAATGGGCCTTTGCCCCTAGAGAAAATGTAAAGAATACAGAAGCTAGCTGAAGCTGCATGATTATAATATCGCACAATGCCGTCCTGAAACCCCTTTCCAATCCCATTTCCATTATCATAGGCAATGCCATCAACAGACCTAGTTGAACAAGGGACTGTGAAGTCATGGCCGCTTTCAAAGGATCACTTCCCTTCGCCCTAGCATATTTCATGATCACAGTCTCCAATCCACTTAGACACAAATATAGTCTTCCGTACAAGAAAACGTACACTGTAAGGACAACAATCTGCACATTGAATGAAAGAAGATGTGTCTTGAGGTATTATAAACGCAAGAGAAAGAGAAAAAAAAAATATATTTTCAGATTCTTCATACAATGTGTCAAAAATATATTCTACAGATAAATCTATTTTGTATGTGTTATCTTCATTAAGTCTAAATCAATTAGATAAACCTAAGCATTTTCAGATTCTATAACAATGCCGTGAAGGATCCTGGTAGATTTCATCAAAGACTGTGATAAAGATGTAAATGAACATTACCATTGAGCTAACATAAAATCCAACAGTCGTGAAATAAAATGACAGCATGCGGAAGAAGTCAAAGCGGTGGCCTAATCTATAGATATCCCTGCTGAGAGTTTGCTCGCCATTACCACAGGCTACTTTTGCTTCAAAAAGTGAGATCTGGTTGAGACCCACATCTCTTCCTTTTCCAACTTGGATGTACTCATGGTGTGTGATGTTGCCACTTCTTAGTGTTGAATTGAAACCTACAAAATAAATTAAATGTTGAAGGTCCACTTTATATGGAATAAAATTACATGCTGAAACCTACCAGCAAAGATATCCTCGCTAAGGTTGATTCCACGAGAGGCTTTGCTGATGCCTCCTCGAGTAATGTGGAAAATTCTGTCAAATACATCTGGATGTCCATAGTGGAAGCGGACCCTGATTATAATCACCAGAATAAGATTCTTATCCCAAGGTCATAGAGGTTTTCCTTACAACTAACACACTACAGAGTATGAAACATAAATGTTAAGTTCGTGATTTGAAAAGCAAAATGATAGGAACTATGCAGTCTCACAGAATGTGATATATGTTTTAAGTAGGTTTGCATTAGCTTTTACTTTCATTCAACATATTGTGCACTTTATTTCAAAAATATACATATCACACAAACATGAGACAGGAAAGAAAGACATACTTTAGAGGTCTTGCTAGAACTCTTTGACCCAAGGTAACAAAGCTTGTTTCTTGGTTGGACATAAACCATGCTAAAGATGAAACACTGCAGCACAAATTCCATACGAGATGCCAATAACTAAAAATTCTCATTTAATTTATCAAGTCATTGAGTGATAAGCAAGACAAACAAAGAAAATACACCTTCCAGTGAATATATGCTCTCGAACACCAAGAATGGTAGGTGCCCGAACACCATGATCCTCGTTGAACTCTTCTAGTAGGTTACGCATCTTAAAAGCTTCTTCCAAATAGTTATCCTAATAAGTTATTGTGGTGAAAAATGTTAGTTTCTACACATAGTCTTGAAGAACAGTGATAGATGGAAATACAAAGGACCTGATTCATGTCAATTGTTTGAAGGGCCTCTCCTCGAGTAAAAATAATAGCATGGTTCTGATTTTCTGGCTTCCCCTCTCCTAGTTTTGCTGTTCCCGGGAGCTTTATACGGTAGATTTCCTTTCAATACAAAAATAATGTTGACATTATTTTGGATTAGAATGAAGCAGCATGGTCATATGTCTAATATGTATTAAAGGCGGTCATATACCTGATCAAGATTTTCAATAGCTTTGACTAATACAGAGTAATACACTTTCTGCACTTTTCCTCCCTCCCTTTCTTCAACTTCGTCAATGTATGCTACTCGGAGACATGGATTGCTGAATACAAGTACCAAATCCAAAAATCCAATCATAAGATAACATCAAGCAATGAAGAAATTGAGGAGAGCTCCATTTGTATTGGGCGAGAAACTTACTTTACTAGCAAATTCAAAATGTCAGTAGCACGTCGATCTCCACTTCTCTTCTGGTGTCCATATATCTGACACGTAGCAACATAAGTGAACTTCATGTCAGCCACAGCATCTAATTGAGCATATACAGATCTATGGCTCTTCTTGTCTGCCTCTGAAGGATCTGCAACAACTTTGTAGCCCTCCAGTATCTCTGACAATCAGAATACAGTCTGCTTAGTCATTGGTGATCACTATTGACTAGTGAGGATACGTTCTTTCTTTCTTTTTTGTGGAGGAGAGCAAAAAGGTAATGCATGTGGATTTATCCTCATCAATTCAAATTAAATGTCATCGCCTCAATAGTTCTTCAGAACAATTAAAATGCTTTCTGCTATATTTATCTGATGTCTTGTTTGGGAAAAGCACTTCAAACTAGTTTAGCCTGAAGAGAAAATGTGTCTCTCCATCACAAGCAAAATGTGTCAATGTTATTCTCACCTGTATCATTAGCCATGTCAAGAAAAGCCTGAAGTTTCAAGGCCCTCCTGTAATACATCATTCCCCTGACTGCAGTATATGAAATTATCAGAAAATGAAAACAAATTCAGTTTTAGAAGAAGAGTGGAGAAGTACCTGTTCGGAAGAGAGTCTGCCCTCTTAAAGAAACCCAATGACGTAGCTGCAAGGTGGTATCATCATTCTCCAACGCCTCGCTCTCAGATTTACAGTTTACACGTTCCATAAAATTATTCCACTCATCTGGAACAAGATAATTTGGTCAACTAGTTAGTTACAACTAGAGTTAGATGCACATATAGGCTGTCATCATGGAAGTTTACAGCTTTTATGCAACCTGGGAAAATCTTCTGAAGATAGAATAAGATTGATATGCCATCTTCATTATCCATCTCCAGGTCACTTTTTGAATAGACAGTTTCCTCACTATAGTATGGGGTCATGACACTGCCAATATCAAATTACACCATGGACACTTTAGAGTTGAAACATGATAGTACAGTACCCATAATGTAAATTAGACATTTAGGAAACAGCCTTCTTACCAGATTACAAGAACATGTTGTTGCATAAGGTTTTGTGGACAAGTTTGAGTACTTAATGTCATAAGAGTAAAATGACATGATTATAGGATAAAATAGTTCAACTGTTAATTAGTAGTTATGTTATAAAATCAATTGGTGAGAATCAGTAAGTTTATCCCCAAATTCCATTTCCCAAATTCAGAAGAAGAATAAAGGAAAATGTGGCCAGATAGCATATCCTTTTCTGAAAAAGGTCAACTTGTAAGGATTAATAAAGAGTTATGTATGTGAGGTGCGCACTTTTACAGGAGAAAAAATAAGTGATCAGATAGCATATCAGGTACTAAAATATTGTAGATTGTTTTGTTTGTGGGAAACTCCTAGCATTTGAGGCTGACGAATGATCACAGAATTTCTTAGGCAAGAGAGGTTACATGTAATAACACAATATTATATTACTATCACAGTATTTCTATTAGTAGCACCTGAACGAGAGCATATTCCGAACACGTGGTGCACGTGGCATGTCCATGTACAATGAGTTTGAGAAGAATGATATCCTACGACGTGCTTCCAGGTTTGTTGGAACTTCAATGGAGGACTCTCTTACTGTCAATAGGAGATAAAGGCGTCTTATCTGCAACAGAGCGAACATGATGATACATTTATTTGACATCTTATAGGCTTCTAAAGCATAACTTTTTTTTATGTATACCTGCTCTTCCCACTGTGCTGTAACTACAGGAGGAAATGCAATGGCAGATTTATTGGCAAAAGTGGGTTTCCCTATATCCTTGCTGCCATGACCAAGTTCCGTAACTTCACTGAAAATATTGTATAGTTAAATTGTCAAAGACTAATGGCAATTCTAGAGAGCTTTTACAATGTAAATGTTGAACTTCAAAGTACTTCTATGTAATGCACTAACCGAATCTCATTCACCATCATGTCACGAGTAACCACTTCTAACATGTCAAGCAACAAAAGCACTACACTATCACGTTTGGCTCCATCACCATCTTTCTGTGATATTGAGGTGAATGACATAAAAATAATTACTAATAGAGGTTAACAGACTAGTTATTTTTCTTCGTTGAGGACTAACCAAGATTTCCACAAGCTTCACAAACTTGTTACATAATGTAGGTAAGGCACCCATTTTGAAGTTTGTAAGAAGTGTATTTTTTGCCATATTGTTCTCAACCTCTTTTATGATAAGGCCTATCATCCTGTCACGGAGGAAATGATCATAAATTGTCATTATGATAGGGAAAAACAAGATACGCTTTCGAGATGTTAGTACTCATTATGGGATCACTTATAATACAAATTCTGAAAAAGTCACAAGTCATAGTTCATAAGCTTTTTCTATTATAAGAGTACTTGGCCAACATGTACTGGGTTTCTTTGGGCCAAACTGGGATCAATATGATTGTGTTGATCACCAAAGAAACTGTAGGTCATTAAACGGACATTCAAAAGGTCATCAACAGATGAATGGACATTCTCCCAAAAAGGTTGTCTCTTGACTTGAATTGGTTTTGTGTGTTGGTAAATTAACTCATATTGGAAAACCAACCTTTTCTCAGTGTCTCCAATGATCAAAGCATTCAAGACAACCTTGAATGATTCGTAGCATTCAAGTACAGCACATTTCATGTATTCATCTGCAGAGATGCGTCTCCAGAGATCAGCATCTTTTGATTTGAACTGAGCTGCCATATCCAGTGCAATGGGGATCTGCAAATCCAGCATGTCAGAAACACAAGAAAATTAAGAGATCCAAAAATCTTACTTTGTGCACTGACCTTGCTAGCAAGAAGAAAGGGTGGCCATTGAATTTGGCTAAGGCTAGGATCAGAAGAATATGGAACTAGCATCAGATCCATCTCCCTGGAATGAAGGTAAAGGGGTTCAGTTCAGCTACATTATAGCAGAGCCAGATAAGCAGCAGGAGAAAACCAATTAGATTGAAGGCCTTACCCGTCACTAATAAGATCTTCTTCCCGGAAACTTACTATTACTTCATTCCACAATTGAGCAAATTTGGCTGCTTCACTCCTTCGGTTGGGTGTGACCTAAACATACACAGAAACAGAATAATTCAACAAAGAGAGTTCGAAGAGTTTCTGATAATAAATGTACGTGAGTGAGCATTAGATGGAACCTTGTCATATTGCTTTACGAAAGAGAATCCTTTTTTCTTAGCCTGAGAAGGCACCAGATATGCATTGAATGCACCTGGTAAAGACTGAAATCTTGATCTGAGCATACCAAGCGTTCGAATCTGAGAGAAGAGAAAGAGCTTAATTCACTAGAACAGGATCATTTACTAAAACTAGTTCACCTTTGTCATCATATATTAAGATAACAATTGATAAGGGTTCTATGCTGAAAGAAAAAAACTGCTCTGCGAGTAACCGAAAGAGATAAGCACTCTGCTCAATTAATAAAATATAGCCCAATAAGGTAGTCATGAGGAGACAACATAAGATATTATGTAAATCAGGAGAAACTAGACCTCTGTTGCAAATCAAACAGGTACCCTAGGCAATTATCCAATTAATAGAAGGACAAGAATGAAACTTTAGGAATATGACCTCTCCAAGATGATCAAAGGCCCCAATCACACCTCCACAGATAGTTGAGAATATTGCATACCAAATTTGAGTATCCATGAAGTAAACCTGAAATGGAAATATATTTTAGTATATGAAGTACACTCTTATGCAATGAGGCATGGGAAGATCAATCAAAATCTAGGAAATTCCAATTAAACGTTGAAGTCGGATGTGCAACATACAAGATTAATCAAATTTTTGGAAGTCCCATTCACACAAGGAAAAAGGACATACCATCATCACTGGTGCCCAGAGTGACATAATCGCGCCATAATGGTGCTTAGCTGCAATGGTAGACAAATACTTTTCCTGAAATGATTTTTCACTTTACATCTTAAGAAAGTGCAAGAAGTTGATGAATACCATTTGGAAAAAACTCATGCCAAGTGAACTGAACATGATGAATATTCAATATATCTTTTGTTGGCTTGACCAGAGGTAGTATCTGCAAAGACAGAGACGATCAATGCTGAAATCTACCTACTGCCATTAATCTCTTACCAAAATTATTTAAGATGAGGCAATCACCTGGAAGAAATAGCTAAATGCAAATTTGCAACAAAGAAGTATGACCCAGAAAAAAGTATACCTGAAATTGGTAACAGAAATAAATAATTGAACTAATATGCAGAAACAAATGGAGTGAATTATTCCACCACCAAATGACAGGAATAATAAACTCACTTCAGAAGGGCAAATTGACTCTCGTGCATTCCTCTCCCCACATAAATTCTTGGCTGCAAGAAGAACATGAAATTCAGCTAGATGGTAGAGCTTGCACTTGTGGATGAAGGAAACTAGACAAATTTCGAGTCACATTTTCATGTAGGTCTCAAAACCCATTTTGGCCATTACAAAAATATAGCTAGTCAGTTTAGGAGCCTAGAACAACAAACTAAATAATCTTCCAAAGGATGAGTTTTGTTGCAGAATTCAAACATGAACGTAAGCCCTCCCATGTATGGACATGTTTGACCAACATGCATTGTGTGACATGTTAGAACATCACGTCCAAGCCTATGCTCAGAACACATTAGCCAATCTGACTTCCTAACCTTCTTATTAGGCTAGAAGGTTTTCTAATTTCTCTAAAATTGTAAAGCTTATGGCCAGATTACTATCATCCATTTTCCACGCTCAAACTATAAGTGATGTAGACCTTTTCTTCCCCCTTAATGTGTATACATTTTATTTAATGAATTTATCTTTTTTTAAATAGTAACAGATTATATTTGTCTCCTATGCCACAATACACAGGGAAAAGAACACAAAAGTTACCTGTGACCACCAGAGAAGAAACCTTATTATGTGCCAATTTGAGTTCTCAATCCAGCGTCGTAGCATGGGGAAGATAAACAGTGCTGCTGCCAGTAAGTTTGGAACCAAATAGACGGCGACAGCAATTATGTACAATGACGTAAAACCCTTCAATCCATCAAGGAAAGCAAATGCATTTCTTATGCTTTGGGGAGTGTCACCAAAAGCACTTGAATAGAATAGAGGTAGGACAATACTCCATGCTAAACCAACAACTATCTTGAGAATGTTTCTCAGCACATCACTAAATTTCCACCTATGATAGCCAGGGAAATTCAAAACGATGTCCAAGATACCTAATACACAAATACTGACAATAGTGAGAATTTTATTTTGTTGTTGAACAGGAAGAAATGTCCCACACCAGGAACTCAAAAAAGAACTAGAAGAGGAACAAGCTTAGCAGGTGCATAAATGTAATTGCAGTAAAGTACTTTTAAGGATTCACATTCTCTTGCATTAGTTCAAATTGAGAAAAACAAGCACAGAAATTAACATGGAATTAACATCATAATAAAGCAGTAAATCATCTAATCAAAGTGTATAGAAACATTTTCCCCATAAAAGCATGGGAGGCTCAGTATTGTATTAGATGTGGATTGACTTGTAAAGTTAGTACTAAAATATGGCGTTTGACCAACTGCTCAAAGAGGATAAATAACAGGGATATTGAATGATCACATTTCTAAAAGGTCTATAATTTTTATATAAACTGCTTTATTTTGAAGTTGTGTACTTTCTAGTTATAAAACAAAGACTAGAAAGGTCATGAAAAAGTTGTAAAGCCAAGAAATAATCAGTGTTAATAGTAAAAGGAATCTGTATTCCTTCTCATTCCAGATCCCAATATAAGACATCTTTATCTATAGGTTTATTTTCAATTATTCTCTTGAATAAGTAGTAAATTATGTTGACAATTACAATTCTCATTTTACAAAGTAAAAAGTGACTATGTCCCAGTACTTATAATTTTGATTGGTCATTGCAATATCGAATTACTTACCTTGAAGTAACCGAAGAAAAGCTGCAGTGATAAACACACTAGAAATGCGATGGAGAATATCCTTCTGAAAAATGTTTGCAAGAGAAACATCTTTCCATGCAAGAATGATCATAACCTGTAGAAGAAAATTGGAGTAATGAAACTTTGACAAACAAAAAATATGCTAAGACGTTATTTTGGAATGTGGTTTCATAAGTACCTGTAAAGCCATTATATAAAAGGTCCAGAAACGATCAAAACTACGGAAAGTATGCCAAAATGTTCTGGTCTCAACAAAATATGATTTTCCAGTGGTTCCAGCTTTGATTGGTGTGCCTTGTCTACCCTGGAACAAAGCATTCAAGCCGATCTTCCCATTAATAAGATGTCACAATAAGATAATCTTTTCAGTTCTCATAATACTATTGTCTCCTCATGAGATACAAAAGATCAAATCCTGTGACATGCTGACATATTCTAATCATAGTACCTGCACCAAGTCACGAGTGGATTTGAAAAAATCACCGTCATCACGCATAGGCCAACCCAAAGAGAAGCAATCACTTGACCTGGACATTATAATTTAGAATCATGCTTTTGAGGGGAAATTTTGAGGAAGCTACACATTAGTATCAACTTCTCCAAAAGGGACTGTTCTATACCAGAAATACTCGTTCAGATCATCATAGTTACTCCAAGATGAGTGAGGAGCTTTCCCATTTGCACACTTCATTGACTCCTACAGTATCATAAGGGGAATCAGATTTATGTGAAAGGGAACCAAGAAGCATCGGTCAATGTGGAGTATTACCCGCTCGATCACACGATAAATAGGCGTTACCACCTTGCGCAGAAAGGACTCATCATCTCCACCATAAGATGGCTTGATGTTTTCACCAGTGACAATACTAACATTTCCGGCGAGTAAACCATGAAGTTCATATGCCATCTGAAGTTGCAATAGGACATTAAACATCTTTCAAATATAGAAGAGGTTGACAAAACATGAAGAAGGCAAATATGGTGAATGAAAGAATACTGACATTATGAAAAATATAGCATAGGCATTCTGGCATGAACCGGATATTAGCAGCTTCGCCCCATATAAGGAGATAGAGACCCATATATAGAATCTTTCTCTGTTGTGCATCTTGTTGACTTTGAGGGAGCCTATGGTCGATATGATTTCAAAAATATAAGCAAGAGTATGAAATAGAGAGAGGTTAATGTGACAAGTCCGTTAAGATATAATGTGATATTTGGGTTACCTTAAGCTGTGTTTTTTGCCCAAAAACTTGCACCATGTTTTGTAGTTCCTAAAAAGCTTGTTCATGACTGCATCAACTGCTCGATCATCAAGCTGGTCAAGAGAAAATTTGGAGTCATCATCAAGGAATATTATGTAGAACATGGTTAAGATTATTAGAGCAATATACCATGTTTTTTTTTTGGGGGGGAAAGCAATATACCATGTTAATACAGAGACAATGAAGAAGATATAGATGAGATAACTAACCACTGCTTACAAGAAAACCCAATGATTGGGAATAAAGGTGCAAGTCATTTAGGATATATAATGCAATATAAGTTATAGTAGCCTGAATATTGTTGTCAATTGTCATATAGTAGTAAATATTTAAGAGGAGATAACATTCATGCCTTATTAAGAGGCTCAGGCCTGGGGTGAAGCCGTATATGGACGTTGGAAAGAAGCAGAATCAAATGCTCCCTCTGGTTCCTGACACTATCTCTCTGTAGAGATATGATGAAAAGAAGGAGATAAGCGATCTCATGTAACTCATATAAAAGTATTATATGGGATAACATTGCATACTTGAAACCCAAACATGGCCCTTAGCCAGTCTAGAAGATCCAAATCTCCAGCTTTCTGCCTCTGCTGCTCAAATGAGGATGGCCAGTGCAAGCCACGAATATTCCATAGTGCACCCACAGAAGCCTTAACCTGTCATGAAAAGGGATGGAGAAAAAGAGAAATACATATAAAAGAAGCATTCGCATTGTACAGACATATTTTGCGTGACTCCCATACCTCTTCGAGCTGCATAATGGACTGTGATCCTCCAGCAGAATCAAGGGGAAGAATGTTGTATGGAGTATAAATCTCCTTTTTAGCCTGAACATCTTTTGCAGAAGCGATAATCTGCTCGCACAAAATAAGACTATTATGATAAGATTTTCTATTAATATTAATTCTCTCTAAAGTTGGGAAACCAGAAGTATGATGACGATGAACAGACCTCAGGAGCAACTTCTTCAACTTTTTCACTCTTGTTGACCGCGCAGAGAACTTCAAAAAGAACTCCAGCTGTCTGGTAAGCTTTTCCGAGTACAGCTCTGTTAGGAAAGAAGATAGCAAGCAGTTAATTTACCCCCAAGAGCGGAAAGAGAGAGATGAGAGGTCTCAACTTGATTGTTCACCCTTGGTACTTACCTATCGGCTTGCTCTCCTTGATCAAGTGATCGAACATAACGTTCGTAATATTGCTGATAGAAGCTCTCAATTTCTCGTGCATCGGTTTTCTTCACTCGGGCTGCCAAACTTGGCGCATCGTCCTGAATCAATCCAACCACAAACAGAAAAACCTTGAATCACTTTCTATTGTAAACATTGTTAACTTCTTCATTTGTTATTCCATCCCACAATTAATATAAACCAAGATTCTTCATTTTCTAAGAATCTTTCTTTTTCACACAAGGTGCAAATCAACCTAAGAATTTAGATAATTAATGATAACTTATCATAACTAATATAAACATATGTTAACAATTTCATTAACAAGATAAATTTAATGAACAATATGCATGGTCATTTATTAACTAAATTAAGCATAATAAAACATTATTATTGTTTTTATAAACCATAATCAAAATGGGAACTTTTAGTTTCATAAACAAAACTCTTTGCACTTTGATTTGTTATTTTTTATTTTTTATAGAATTTAGGTTATTCTGTCATAATTTACTTCAATTGAATTTAAAATATTTTAAATAAAAAACAACTTAAAATAATTAAGTAAAAATCAAATTAATGAGATTTGACTTTAATAAACCAACAGAGTATTTTCTTGAGAAATAATAATATATATTTTATATTTAAGTAAACTCAATTTAAGAAATTTAGATTCATTTGTCTTAAGCTTAAAACACATAAATTAAACCAGTACATACACAAGAAAAGGTAATTGTTTCCACGGATATCAATTTTATAAGGTAGGTGGCTTATTAAATATTAATTACTCCTATAGATAAAATACTAATTCAAATTAAATAAACTCGAAATGATGATATTATTATAAAAATTTCCATTTTCATCTGTTCAAATAATATTTTAAGTACTTGATAAGTCTATTTTAAATTTTCGTTACAAATAGTTAGTTACTAAGATTGGATATTAGTTATAAAATAGTAAAATAATCAAAATTTACAATTTTTAGAGTTCTGAGAAGGAATAACGAATTCCTAATTTAGTGATATAATTGTTTAATTAGAATTAATGTATATAAACCCTAGGGCATTGGATTCAGAAAATGTTATCACATGCACACGGTTGCATCTATAAGAATTGTTGGATTCCAGTATATATTTTATATATGTATATATGTAACGGAAAGTGTGTGTGAGCAAGGAGGAAGAAGAAGAAGATTATGTTACGTACCCGCTCTAATCGCTGGAGAAGCAGCGTCTTGAATTGTCTGACGCCTCGTCCTGTCGAGCTAGGATCCAACCTGTGTGCTTTCTCGAATGCATAGAATCGACCTTGGAAGATAGAAAGAAAGAAAGAAAGGAATAAGTGAAATTGAATCGATAAACTTAATAAATAATAATACGTACATAGATATGCTACTCGAGGACGCTCGATCTGGAGTTCAGTAGCTACACGTAGGATAGGAGCGATGGTGTTGAGAGATGCAGGAACCACCTCATTGTCAAACACCTCCATAGAGAAGGTAGTGGCAGCACTCCGAGACGGACGCCTGGAGAGCATAGGCGGCTGGCCGGAAGACTCGTGAGCTGACATGATCTCCTCCTCTTCCTCCTCCTGGCAAAGGCCGGTGACGCCGCCTGAAAGGAGAAATGTATATACGAGTAACCTTAGGCGGTCGACGTTTGATGTATTGAATCAATATATCTATCTGATCATCAGCAATGGAATGAGATGATTGTTGTTGTTGATGCAATTGAATTTGTTGGCGAGAGAGATCGAGTTTTGTTGAAAGAAAAGCGCGCGGGAAGGAGATGAAGGTAGCTTGAGTGGAGACGAAGAGAGACAGTTGTAAGTAGTTAGAGGAAGGGAGTGAAAGAATACAAAGGACGGACCCACACCATTTGCGGACCTACTCTTTTGCCTTTTGCTCTCTCTCTCACTAGGGATTGGACCTCCGTCTCTCTCTCTCTTCTGTAATTAAATTAAGCATTTTAAAACTGACTTTTCTTTTCTGTTAAATCCCTCTTCACACTATATAGATCAGCTACAACAGCTGTACAGGTAAATAACTGTTTTTTATTTATTTATTTATTTAGACGCATATAATGAAGAGATCGGTTAAAGTGGGTTATTATGAAATTATTATTATTATTATTATTTTAATGTTTAATTAGTTAATTCGTTATTTATTTAAAATATTAAAATATTTTTATTTTCTTTTTTATAAATTTTAAATATTTAAAAAAATATAATAATAATAATAATTTAACAAATTAAAAACTCAAATAATTAAATAATTAAAAAGTGTCCAATTCCGTTAACAAATTTTTGTTTATAATTTATATCTAGGAGATTTACAAAAAGCCCAAGCAGATGTAGACTTGACTTAGACTTGACTTGACTTCTCGACCCTTTCAAGCATGGGCCCAAGAGAAGCATGGTGAATGTCAAGCCCAAGCCCATTTTCCATTTAATTTTCTATTTTTTTCTTAGTAAACACAATCTTGGTTGGAATTTAAGTGTCACCCTAATGTATATATTCTAGTGTCAAACATTATTTTTCATAGAAAAATTGTTGTAAATTTTGTAATAAAGAGTTTTTTGTTTGACTTTACCATCTCTTTTCAATTATAATATTTTTTCATAAGTTTCACCGTTCGTTTAAATTTTAACATATAAGTGATCGGAACCAAGTCGGTTAAAATCTCGAGTTGACTATTAAAATATTATAATTTTACGATTTCATATCAAGTTAACGAGTCTGATTTTAAGTAAACTCTTAAATAGGTAAACTCTTACGATTTTAATTTTACGATAATAAGATTTTACGAGTTTACGAGTTTACGAGTTTATAAATAATTTCGATTTTACGATTTTATACGATTTTACGTTTAAAAAATAAATTTATATTTAAAAATTAAAAAATAAAGTTATTATTTCTTCAAATAAATTAATTAATATAATTAATTTTGTAAGTATATTTTGTTTGTAGGGTGTTATTTACTTATTATTTAATTAATTTTATATTTAAATATATAAATTTTTAAAATTTTCTAAGTGTAAAATACTTAATTAATTATATAAATAATAATAACATATAACTATTATTTTTTAAATTAAACTCTTACGATTTCAAATAAATTCTAGATTTTACGAATTTATGACTGATTAACGATTTTACATTTTACGTAAACTCTCGATTTTAACAATCTTGATCGGAATCAAATATTAAGTTAAGGATCCCAATATCGAAGTTGACTACAAGTCTACAAGGTTACTTCATTTCTCAACTTTTGTTATAATATATGGAGGCGGATAACATAATTAACAATGCAATTCTTGGCAATGCAAATCTAAATTTGCTTTTGTTACAAATACTAGTGAATTGTTATACCAAGTTGGAATTTTTCATTCAATTTTGACTGAAAGTTCGTCATTCAAATTTATTAACACAATCCTAAGTCTTGTAAAAGAAAATTTTATACCCTCAAATACAATTGGACTTGTATCTCTAATTTGCATTGTTCAATAAATTATAATATCAATCAAATATAATGATTCCACTTTAAAAGTTGAACACGAAAAAATATATATTAAGGTGGAATATGCGTCATATCTTAATTATTTGACAACTAATTAATTGCGTTAATAATTTAATAGAAAAAAATGATTGGGCTAGAGGCTGATTATCTAAAAGTGAATTAGATGGATTGGATATTGTGAATAATTAAGTATACGAGGGAATATGTATACCAACTGGATTATATTTTTTAAACTATAAGAAAATAATGACCCTTTTTTGAAACCCAAATGACAATTTTTATTTTTTTAAGTCAAATATAAATCATAGATAGTGGACATATCTGCCATTTATTAATTTTATCTGTAACATATATATATATATAATTAATTTATGGATAGATACCTAAAACTGTGATGATAAGGCGTGCTATTATATTTAGTGGGTCACTTTTGTACCTAATTTTGATGGAATAAAGTCTAAATTAAAGAGGGGATTATTAATTTAAAAAATATGCCAAGTATTGAAATTTCGTTAAGTTGGGACAACCTTACTGGTTTATAAACTACCAAATACCAATGATGGCCTCTTCTTTTTCTTTTCTTACATTGGTCCTTATATATTTTAAGAGAAATGATAGAGAGCGCGACTGATAGACAGCGACTGGGAGGGCGATGGTTTACGTGGATTGGGAGAGCGATGGTCTAATGGTCTACGTGGTCGACAAGTGAAATTAATAAATAAAAATATAATAATAATTAAAACTCGTTTGTAAAATATTCTCTCTCCTCTTATTAAATAATTTCTCTCTATCTCTACAAATTAATTTATCTCATTTATCCATATTATCACGATTATTATTTTACATTTATTTGATATTTATTATTTCTCATTTAATCTCATTTAAGAGATTAAAATAACTCAATAATTTACAACAAACTCTCACATTAAATATTTTAATAATATGTTTAAATAAATTATAAACCCTAAACCTTAAATCATAAACTCTAAACCCTACCCCCTAATTAATATCACTAATTAGTTGAATTATGAATTTATCTCTTTTATTTTTATTTTATTTTTATGATTTTTAATTCATTTATTTATCAAATATTTTTTATTTATTTTGTATGGCATCTTTTTTTTTTTTTTTTATTATTTTATAGGATAGAAATTATTTAATAAGAAGAGGGAGAAAATAATTAATAATAGGAGAGAGAAAATAATTAATAATAGGAGAGAGAATATTATACCTGTGAACCCACGTAGGCATCGCTGATCAGAACCCACTTAGACATCGCTGAATAAGTCGCTGTCTCAAGTCGGCTCTCCACGTAGGCATCGCTGGATCAGAACCCACGTAGGCATCGCTGAATCAGTGTCGCTGTCTCAAGTCGTCTCAAGTCGGCTCTCTATCATTTTTCATATTTTAATTAGAGGAATGATAGAGAGCGCAACTCTGAGACAGAGACTGGGAGAGCGATGCCTACGTGCGTTGACAGGTGGAATTAATAAATAAATAAAAATATAATAATAATTAAAAAACACGTTTTTGTAGAATATCCTCTCTCCTCTTATTAATTATTTTCTCTCTCCTTTTATTAAATAATTTCTCTCTCTTATTAAACCCTAAACCCTAAACTCTAAACTCTAAACCCTAAACCCTAGACTCTAAAACCTAAATCCTAAATACTAAATTCTAAACCCTAAACCCTAATTAATATCACTGATTAGTTGAATTATGAATTTATCTCTTTTATTTTTATTTTATTTTTATGACTTTTCAATTCATTTATTTATCAAATATTTTTGATGGTTTCTTTTTTTTTTTTATTATTTTTTTCTTGACTTATTAATATTTTTTTAGTTTTATTACTTGTAAATAATTATAAATAAATGTTTATCTAATATTTCTATTTTCACGATTGATAGGAAGAGAGAAAAAATAATTAATAATAAGAGAGAGAAAATAATTAATAATCTGTCAACCCACATAGGCATCGCTCTCTCAGTCGCTGTCTCAAGTCGCGCTCTCTATCATTTTTCTTTTAATTATGTATATATAAACAAATTTAATTTTATTTATCTGTTCAAATTCAATTTTAATGTAGCTTCAAGTATTTTCAAACATGCACATTATACATATAAATATAATGAATGATTATTAACATCTTACTTTAACTTAAAAAATAATTTTTTATTTAAAATATTAAATAATAATAAAAATTAAGGAAAATAGTTAAAATCGTGTTAATTTCTTCTAATTAACCATGATTAAAAAAAATATTATAGGAATCATGTTAATTTTTAACTATTTATTTTTATAAATTATAATTAAAATTTTATCAAAATATTTTTTCAAGATAATTTACGTGAATGCTCGTATTTTATAATATAATATGAATATATTTTTGTTCATAATTTTTTTTAATACAGTATATGCATATTTCTCTATCCATTTATAATTATCTCCTTTAATCTAATATAAAACATGATGTCACACTTAATATAATTTGAAACTTAAGCTTATACATAATTGAGGGATGCAGGTTTTTTTTAATCTTATACAATTTAAAATTATTGAACTTGTGATGGGCTTGTCATAATAGTATAACTAAATTTATTTATTTATATTGAGATGTGGTCCCTTTCACACGTGGTTGAGTATTGTATTATTATTATTATTATTATTATTATTATTATTATTATTATTATTTTGTTAAGAGACTTGTTCGAATAGACTTACAAAAATACTCTCAAATAAGATGAAGAAGAAGAGTTGGGGGCTACGAAGGAGATGATGTATAAGATTGCAGCCATGCAACCGGTAAACATTGATCCGACAACAATCCATAAGCCCAAGAGAAGAAACGTGAGAATTAGCGACGATCCTCAAAGCGTGGCGGCTAGGCGCAGGAGAGAGAGGATTAGTGAGAAGATCCGAATCCTTCAAAGGCTTGTTCCTGGTGGAACAAAGATGGATACGGCATCCATGTTGGATGAAGCTGTTCGTTATGTTAAGTTCTTGAAACGACAAATTAAATTGTTATAAACAAATGTAATTGGTCCAACCCTAGGATCAGATGATCATGAACTTGTCAACATGAATAGTACTCATCATCATTGGCCGGTTTTCTTTGATGAGCCACCATCAACGGCGGAGATATATCATCAACCCTAATTTCAAGTATATATATAGTTAGAAATCTTGTCTCGAAAAATAACAGAAATATATATATAAAAATGATGTTTTAAACAAATTAAATAAATACAATATTACAAAGAACGAAATCACCGATTAAGATGTTGATTCGAGGCATGTGCTTGACACATTTCCCTTAAAACAGTTCCACCATCTCCCGTTTGTGCTGGAGCTTATCGTAGATGGCTGTCTCTCAGGGTATAATGAATCCAGTAGTGATTCTGCACTGAAATCACTACTCGTTGAGCTTGATCAGTGTACCTGAATTATCACCAGATTTCAACGGAAAATAGCGAGCGAAAAACTCGAAGAACACTCACAAAATAAGAAGAGGGCTTTTGAATTCTAGAGTGAAAAAAATTAAGGATGAAGTGAGTTTTTGATTAGAAATGAGAGGTCTTATATTGTTGAAAGTTAAACCATTAAATAAAATCACCATTTGATTCAACAGTTGGCATTGTTTGCCTCTTCATTACTTAACGTTTTTCTCTTCATTATAGAGTAATTGTTTGCCAAAACAATTAAGGTATTTACACACTACAACAAAACATACTTTCAGCGACCCTTATATGCCAACCCATATTAAGCGTGGGTAAAATTAAAAGAAAAAAACTTTTGCCAACCTTTATATATCTATACCACCACATTTATTGTTTTTACATACCAACTTTGTAACTTTGTTAAAACCTTTATAATTTAAATATTCTAAATTTTAATAATTTTTATGTTTTATTTTTAAACTTTGTAAAATATTTTTTTTTAATTTTTTAATTTTTTTAAAATTAAATTTGATTAAAAATTTTGTTAATATTAAAATTTAATTAATATTTTTTATATAACATAATTTTTAAAGATAGTATTATTAATATATGTCTTTTATTTAATTATTATTTAAATTTAATTAAATGAAAAGTAAAATATGAGAGAGTTTCTGAAGTGTTAATATGACATTTATCCCACATTGGAGAAAAAGAAGAAGTTTTTGGTATATAAAATAGGAGAGAGTTCATTAGTTTCTGAAGTGTTTTTAAGGTTATAATGTGTTGGAATATGGGTTTAAGGGTTATGTTTATCAGGTACTTGAAAGATGAAGGGCAAATGTGATAATAGTAGAAATAAAAAATTAACAACTAAAATGAAAATAGAAAAAAACAAAATTTAAAAAAATAGTTTAAAAATGAAATAGACTTTTAGCGACGTTTTTTAATTTTGCCAATGCTTAAATAAGCGTCGTTAAAACTTTCGGCAACGCTTGTACCGACGCTTAAATAAGCGTGGTAAAAACTTGCGCCCACCCTGCTTCTGGCGACGCAAGAATAAGTGTGGGTAATGTTTTTGGCGACGTTTTAAAGGTTGGCAGAAGTCTTTTTAAGCGTCGCCGAAAGTCATTTTTGTTGTAGTGACACTACAAATTAAAAACATTTTGTTAATTGGTCATCAAGGTATTTTAGATCAATTAATTTAAATTAATTGATTTAAATTATACATTTGGATCAAATTTCATCCTTTAATTCACGTTTGAATTTCATGTGAATTTGATTTGATTTTATTACCCACATTCTAATTTCCATTCATTAATGGAATTTATAGAATTAATTTAAAAATTCCAACAATCCCCACATTAATGGAAATTGAAAGATTAATCCGGTGAAAGGTTCAATAGTTGAATTCTACATAGGATAAGTAGGTATAACCCTTTGAACATTCCCTTGTGAAAGCATATAACTTTACTAGCTGATTAGTAGACTCGATGTCCTTGAACTATTTTGCCTTTTGTGTAAACGATTACACACTTTCACATAGAATTCTCCCTGATACATGTCAAGCTCTCATGGTTGTGTCCGTTTAGGCCATGGAACACGCGCCTGATTCTGTGAGAGGGTCTAGAATTGAGCCGTGCAATTCCTTTAAAGCGGCCCCACTTCTCCCTCACATAGGTGATCTCTTTGTTCACAAAGAATCATTAAAAGCGATATGCTTATCCTCGTCAAAATATAAATTGTTTCATTATAGGATTAATCTTCAACAATAACTTTCCAAGTCAGTACAATTAGGTTGTCCCATTGAACCTAGTTCTTGGGATCTCCAATCTGCATAGGTTGGATTTTCCTTCATACCGACTTATAGTAGGCTAATGTCTCAAAAGACTTCAAACTATCTCTCTATTCAATAATCTTATTAGTGGATCCACAATGTTATCTTTGACTTACATAGTCAAATTTGATAACTCCATTAGAGAGTATAGTATAATGACATTATGTCTAAGACGTGTATGTCTAGACTTGTCACTGACTGTAAGCTTGTCCAATTTCTAATTACTATCATAATAATTAGAAATTTATGTTGGTACATTCTTAGTTAACCTTGGAACATCTTCTAATAAGAAGCATAGTCATTCGTACATGCTTATCATTTAATTTTTTATGAAAATATTGTTTACTTGGCTAACTAGTAGACAAAATGTCTTTGAACTATTCTACCTTCGTGTAAACGAATATATATTTTACATAAAAATATTTTATTTTTCGACATAAGTCAAAAATATAGATTATAATGTTTAATCTATCTATCATAAATTTCTTAAAAGATTTCCATACGTAGATTGCACTTCTAAGTGTAAACATATTCACTTTAAAACGTAAAGTCTTTCATTTAATAATATCAATATATCATTTGATAACAACATGATATTTCGTTTAGTGCAATTCATATCCTTTATGGATTTAATCATTTTTATCGTAATTTTCAACGATAAAAATATCATACAAAAGACACGTAATGAAATAATTTTCATTGTCTTCATGATATATATAATTGTCACATCCACTTTTTAATAAAAGTATGATCAAATTTTCATATATTATTATAAAATTTGTTATAAGTCATATCAAGACTTTATAAACTTTCTTTTTCATTTATTTCATAAAATCCTTTTGAAGACATTGGCTCTTCAAAGTTTTACGAAAATAATGTCAAAATATGACACGTTTCTTGATTTCAAAATCCTCAAATCTAAAATATCGATTTGAACACCAACTCAACAAATATAAACAAGCCATTTTCTTGTTATTTTCTTTCTTTTTGTAAAGTTGCGCAACTTTATCTTTTATAGAGAAATATTTCTCTAACAATAAATTATCTTTTTATTTATCATAATATACACAATTATTTTTGTGTTATAATCAATAAAAATATTTGCCCCCACATTCGTGTTGGTATCCTTTTTAAAACACACACATTTGTATGATTTAAATCAATGATTTTCTAATCAAGAAATTGTCACACAATTCTTTTACAAATTTCTTTTGTTATACTTATCATACATTGAATAAGATAACTATATTATAAATATTTAATTGAATAAAACATAATTTCTATACGAGAGATTATAATGTTTATTCATTTGTAAATCATTCTTCACATAATCTCTACATAAGAAATTAAAATATTTAATCAATTAAAATATTTATGTTAACACTTCATTTCTATAAAAGAAATTAGAATATTTAATCAAATAAATATTTACCGTATCACATGATTTCTACAAAAGAAATCATAATATTTCAAGCATCTTTGACCGAAGTCGCTCAAATATTTATTTTCGGTTACACGTTTGCACCCCATAATATCGACACGTTTTCCACATTATTCTTAAATCAAACAAGACTTTCCTTGTAATTATTTGATTTCAAAATTATCAAATTAAGTAAGTCTTAATGATGCGTTGAACAATGTATATCAAATATATTATATTAAACCAAAATTAATATATCCATATATATGATATTGTATATTATTGCTTCATGAATTTTTGTCACCACAACAAAAACAACTATAATATATATAGTCAATAACATAGAAACGTAATCAAATAAATAATATGTCATATATTATTAAACAAATATATATACAATTTCATTTATCATTAAAAATACGTTTAAAAAATACATGATAATTAATTAGAATATTAATTATTACACTTAATTAGAATGTTGATCATTTATCTTTAATCGAATATAAAACTAACTAATTATAAAAATAAATATTCATATCATCAATTATTCGTTTCTTAATTAATTAGATGATCTTTAACATTCTATAATAATTCTTTGTCAATCAAAGAACACAATTTGTGACAAATTTCAAAATTATCTATTAAAATAAAATAGATAAAAAATAAATCTTTATTTATATATGTATATAAATTTCTAGATGATCATACTTATTATGAATGAACATGAATCATCATATTATTAGTTAATATGCATGATTTATATTAATAATCACTTATCAACATAATCAAATTAAATATATAAGACAATATATACTTGTATAAATAAATATATTATCTCTACTTAGTTATTAATCTTAATATCACATTCTTTTAATTATCAAACTTAATTAATTTAAAAATATATATATATATATAATAATTAATTATTTTAAAATATATGTTTCAATTAATTAACACTGAAAATTGAAAGCTAACATATTAGTTACTTTCTTATTTTTATTCATTATTATTAATAATTTTAATAACCAACAAACATTTATTTAAAAATAAAATAAATTATTGTTTTCTAATTTATTTTCTAGAAAACGTTTGTATAATAAATATACATCATTTTTCTTTAGAATATTAGCTTATAAACGTAAGCTTTCATACAAATAATATTAATAATAATTAACATTAAATATATATATATATATGTATATATATATATAAAATAAAGACTTATCTTTATTTGTAGATTCTTCTATTCCTTTAGATTAACAACTCTATCTTGTCGAAATAATCGATCATCTAGTTTATAACATCATAACTTGTATTCCTGAAACATCAAAGACAAAAATTTCAATGGCACAAGCTACTAAATAACTTAGCACATGAAACTGTTTTAAGATTGTTAGAAATCTTGTCTTGAAAAATAACAGAAATATATATATAAATGATGTTACAAACAAATTAAATAAATACAATATTACAAAGAACGAAATCACCGATTAAGATGTTGATTCGAGGCATGTGCTTGACACATTTCCCTTAAAATAATTCCACCATCTCCCGTTTGTGCTGGAGCTTATCGTAGATGGATGTCTCCTAGGGTACAAACGAATCCAATAGTGATTCTGCACTGAAATCACTACTCGTTGAGCTTGATCAGTGTACCTGAACTATCACCGGGTTTTAACGGAAAATATCGAGCGAAGAACTTGAAGAACACTCACAAAATAAGAAGAGGGCTTTTGGAATTCTAGAGTGAGAAAAATTAAGGATGAAGTGAGTTTTTGATTAGAGATGAGAGGTCTTATATTGTTGATGCGTTACTTCTGTCTGTTGATAGCCCGATAGATTCATGGGTTTTGGACTCAAGAGCATCTTTCCACACCACTACTCACAAAGAATTAATGGAGAATTATGTGGCTGAAAACTGTGGGAAAGTATATCTTGCAGATGGTGAGCCACTGAATATTGTTGGCATGGGGGACATCAAATTGAAGATAAAAAATGGTTCTGTTTGGAAGATTAATAAGGTCAGACACATTCTAGGTTTAATGCGCAATCTGATTTCTGTTACACAACTTGATGAAGAAGGTCACAATTTCAGTTGTAGAAATGGTGCATGGAAAGTGACTAAAGGAGCAATAGTTGTTGCTCGAGGTCACAAAGCTGGAACGTTATACACGACTTCAACTTGCAGAGAAACAGTTGATGTTGTAGTTGATGACTCGAAGAACAGTGAGCTGTGGCATTGTAGGTTGAGTCATATGAGCGAAAAAGGGATAAAAATTCTTTTGAAGAATAGACAGATTCCAGAACTGAAGTCTGTTGAACATCAGTTATGTGAAAACTGCATTCTTGGAAAACAGAAACGGGTGAGTTTCTTAAAGATTGGGAAGGAGCTCAAAAAAGAAAGGCTAGAGTTGGTACACACTTATGTGTGGGGACCTGCACCTGTTTCTTCTATTGACGGATCACAATACTACGTGACGTTTATAGATGATTCAACAAGAAAGGTATGGGTATATTTTATGAAGCACAAGTCTGAAGTATTTTTTATTTTCAAGAAATGGAAGGCTTTGGTTGAAAATGAAACAAGTCAGAAAATTAAGTGTTTAAGATCCGACAACGAAGGTGAATATATCAATTCAGATTTCAAAGAGTATTGTGTTATGAATGGGATCAGTATGGTGAAGATTGTTCCCCGAACACCTCAAGAGAATGGAGTAGTTAAATGAATGAATCGAACATTGAACGAGCGTTCTAGAAGCATGAGATTGCATGCAGGGCTGCTTAAAACCTTCTGGGCAGAAGCTATTAATACTGCTGTCTATTTGATAAACAGGGGACCCTCTGTTCCTCTTGAATTCAGAATTCTTGAAGAAGCTTGGAGCAATAAAAAAGTAAACATTTCTTATTTGAAAGTGTTTGGTTGTTTATCATATGTTCATATTAATGAATGTGATAGGAGCAAGCTTGATCCAAAGTCTAATAAATGTTTTTTCATTGGTTATGGTGATATCGAGTTTGGTTATCGTTTCTGGGATAATCAAAATCGGAAGATCATTCGTAGCAGAAATGTTATCTTCAATGAACAAGTTCTCTACAAAGATTGTGTTGGGAAGACATCAGATGGTGATTCCAAGTTGGAAGAGACTGGTACAGTCGCTTTGAGAGAATTTTCAGCTGAATATATACCGGTTATCGAAGAAGAACAATGTGTTGTTGGAGATGAAATCGTTGAGAATGTGGTCCCAAAGGTAAATCAGCAAACACCGGTTATACAGTTGAGAAGATCATCAAGAAATCGAAAATCAGTTGAGAGGTGGTCTCCATCTCTAAACTATATCTTGTTGACAAATAGAGGTGAACCTGAATGTTATGAGGAAGCAATACAATCTGATGAATCGATTAAGTGAGAGTCTGCTATGAAAGATGAAATGGATTCTTTGATGTTGAATCAGACTTGGGAGCTCACTGAGCTACCAAAGGGAAAGAAAACACTTCACAACAAATGGATCTTCAGGATTAAAGAAGAACATGATAAAACAATGAGGTACAAGACAAGGTTGGTTGTGAAAGGATTTCAACAGAAAGAAGGTATTGACTACAATGAAATCTTCTCTCTAGTAGTTAAATTGATGACCATCAGAACTATTTTGAGTTTGGTTGTGAAAGAAGATCTTCATCTTCAACAAATGGATGTCAAAACTGTTTTTCTTCATGGTGATTTAGATGAAAAGATTTATATGCGGCAACCAGAAGGATTTGAAATCAAAGGAAAAGATGAGCTTGTGTGTAAACTTCAGAAGAGTCTGTATGGTTTGAAATAGGCTCCAAGGCAATGGTACAAGAAGTTCGATAGCTTCATGAAAAGTAATAGTTTTCTAAGGTGTGAAGCTGATCATTGCTGCTATATCAAGAGATTTGATAAATCGTACATTATTCTGCTCCTCTACGTTGATGACATGTTGATTGTTGGAGCAAACTTGTATGAGATTAACAAGTTCAAGAAAGAGTTTGTCTGAAAAGTTTGCAATGAAGGATTTGGGTGCTGCTAAACAAATCATTGGAATGAGAATTTTCAGGGATGAAAAAGTTCTCAAGCTTTCACAAGAAGAATATGTGAAGAAAGTTCTTAGCAGGTTTAAATCGTATGATTGAAAACCAGTTACTACCTCCTTAGCCAGTCACTTCAGACTATCTAAATATCAGTCGTCTTCAACAGAGGAGGAGAAAAATTACATGGCCACTGTTCCGTATGCCTCTGTCATTTGTTGTATTATGTATACGCTGGTTTGCACAAGACCAGACATAGCACATGCAGTGAGAGTTGTTAGCAAATTCATGAGCAACCCGGGTAGACAACATTGAGAAACAGTAAAATGGATACTACGATACTTAAGAGGAAGTACGGGTCTCGCTTTGTGTTTTCGAAAGTCTAATATGGGTTTGGAAGGATATGTTGATGCTGACAATGGTGGTGATGTTGATAGTAGGAAGAACACAACAGGGTACATTTATACTCTGGGAGGTACTGCAATCAGTTGGGTTTCAAAAATACAGAAGATTGTTGCTCTTTCTAGTTGTGAGGCAGAGTATGTTGCTGTGACAGAAGCTGCTAAGAAAATGATGTGGTTACAACCCTTTTTGTGAGAATTGGGTCAAGATTATGAGGGAAGTGTGTTGCGATGCGACAGTCAGAGTGTCATTCATTTTGCAAAGAATCATGTTTATCATGGCAGGACGAAGCATATACAGGTTCGTTATCATTTCATCCGGTCAGCTTTAGAAGATAGAGTATTAGCTCTTGAGAAGATTCACAGGAGTGAGAATCCAGCTGATATGTTGACGAAAGTTGTGACAAATGAGAAACTGAAGTTGTGCGTAACTTCAGTTGGTCTTCTTCGTTAAGACACCGAATGGAAAACCACTACCGATCGAGAGATAATGAAGTTAGTCTTCAAGTGGGAGATTGTTGAGTTATGGAGCCTACACTTATAATAAACTCTACATTGTTAATTAGAGTTTATTGGGTTTTTTTTTTTTGGTTTTGGGCTTGGACCTGACCAAAGTTATTTAGGTTTATTACCTAAATGTTTACCCTACAAATATGTGATTATTAAGGGTTTACATTGTAGAGACAGAATTCTAGAGAGATAAAATGTGAGGTAAAAACTCTGTATTCTTTCTTCTTCTTCATAGTAAATCTGGTGGTGGCTGAAGTGGATGTAGCTCAATTTGAGTGAACTACTATAAATCTGTGTGTTCTTGTGTTCTTCTTTCTTGTGTTTTTACAGATTGTTTTCAAGTAGGTCGGATTTGAGAGATACAAATCCTAACATAACATAATTAGTAAAATAAAATAAAAAAATTATATCCACACATTAAGTAATGCAATTTAATTTAAAATTATACTAAGTTAGAAATTACCTAAACTTAGATGTTAAATTAACACTAATTTATAGTTGTAACTAAACTGTTTATAATGTTTGTAAAACATGTTTGTTATACATATAAATATAAGCTACAATCAATTAGATTAGGTTTCATTAATATCATGATTTTGTTTCGTTGTATTTAAACGATTATTGTTTATATATTTCGTAGACAATTTTTAAAATTTAAATTTCGTTCAGTTATTTAATTAAACATAATTTTGTCTATATCAATATATATTTAAACTTAATCAACATTTTATATCTCATCCATTCAGATAAATCAGATATAGGGTTGTGGATTTCAACGGGTTAGTGGGTTTTGGTATAGGCGATGCTCACCCAAACTCAAACAAAATAGGGAAAAAAAGTCAAAAAAAACAAAATAATACATTTGAAAAAAGGTTAAATAAATATTTCATTATTACATACAAAATAAAATAAAGTAATGTAAAACTTGATTAGATCATTTTCTTTTGGGACAACTCTTTGTAGTTTTTTCTTTCCTTTTTCTTGTCAAATTTGTAACCATTTAGCACGAGGGCAATTGTTTGTCCATTTTTGTGAATGTTATTTATATTACCTTCCACTAAGAAAAATAGATATGGAAATAGTTCAATATATATTATCTGTTATGAAAAATAAAAATATAATTATGATTATAGTTGTGAATTTAAACAAATAATAATTTATAACTTATATGAGTGTGCCTCAAGTCAAACACAAATAGAGTATTAATACAGACAGTTCATCAATAAGGTCACGTTTCACTTTTTTTTTTTTTTTATAGAACATGTACATGACCTGTTCAATGAAAGAAAATACTGAAAAGAATTACTCAATATAAAGAGCAAAATAATACATTTCAAAATGAAGCAATGTGCCTAAATAATTCCATGAATATATTTTGTTTTTTATTTCCTTTTTCTTGTAAGATTTTTATACATTTGGGATGAATGCCATTGTTTGTCCATTTTTGTGTATCATATTCATATTATTCAAAATAAAATCTACATCTTAGGATTTTAATATTTTCAAAATAAATAAATAAAAAATCTTTGTCAAAAGTGGGGTTTGAACCCACATTAGTGGACCAGAACTTAAGTCTAGCGCCTTACACAACTCGGCCATCCTAACTCTTGTTTAAGATTGAATCTAAATTAAATAAAAACTATACATTAAGCTTTTTTGGTATAATTTAAATTATTTAATAAATTCCTCAAACCAAAATATCAAGATCTTAGTTTGAGATGTTATCGAAATGTTTATGTAACTGAATGTATAGTATGGGAGTAGATTTTTTATTGTTAAATTTTCATTTGCAAAGTTCATAACAGACCCATGATTACAATTCATTAAAGCACTATACAAATATGGTGAAAAAACAGAAAAAAAATGAAGTTATAGAGAATTGATAATTTTGTTGTAGGATGGATGAAGATGAGTGTTTTTCAATGCAAACAATGACAACCTTGATAACCTTAGCATAAAGATAAAGTCACATAGTGGAAAACCTTAGAAGTAATATATGAATAAATAAACAGTCTTTACCACTACAAATAGTCTCTAAGTTTCATCATTCTCTTCCACCAAATCCTAATCTGATCAAGTTTCTATATTAACTTAACTATAATTTATGGCTTTTGTTCCAAATTATGGCTTCCCATACTCTTCTTCACCTCCCCCACCTCATTTTCCAATCCTGCCACCACCCTACCACCCCAATTTCCCGCCACCACCGCCGCCAGCAGCAGCAAAACCACCCAGCCATCCAACCCTGCCACCACCGCCACATCCACGATCACCACCACCACCACCACCACCGCCGCCTGCAATTCCACCACCACCTTCGCCAGGACATCATACTACCATCATAGTTGTGTTTGTGTCACTGGGTGGCCTTTTTTTACTGGGGTTTCTTTCGGTGGCATTATGTTGCTTTCTGAAGAAGAGGAAGAAGAAACAAATTCAGGAGATGGAAGTGGTGAGAGTTGATGAGCACTTGAAAATTCGAGAAGCTGTTGTACCAGGTCCAAATGGTACTACACAAACTGTCATACTAAGTATTGATGAAGATATTCACGTTGAAGAAGAGACTAAGAAGAATGAAATAGTTAGCCAAGTGTCTCAGAATCATCCTGGCCATGACCTTGAAATAGCCAAAGAAACAACATCTTCTGATGCCAAGAACAATGATATTCACCAGAAAAGCTAATCCCAATATTTGGAATTAAATGGTTATTACATGAACAAGTAATTTACTTTCCATTCATCATTGTAATAAATTATCACTCCGATCCGGTCAGTGATGAGCATTTACTAGCTCTTGATTCTTTGTCCACAAACTGTAGCAAATTATAAGGAATGTATGTAATTCAAACTGAAATATGTTTACAATGCAATATGCATAAACTTTTATGCAAACAGATAATTTCTAGTAACTTAATGGTAGAAGAAAGAGATGAAAATAACTTTGAAAGAGAATAAGATTCCACCAAGGTATCTGCTCCAGTAACAAATATTTTAGTAAGAAAAGTAGCACTTCAGGTTCGGTTTATAATAAGAATGTTCTGATTTAAAGGGTTCATGCTAGCCACCCCATAATAAACCCAGATAAGAAAAGAATGTTGAGTATCTATGGGAAATTTGATGAAATGACCCTCATAAGAGGTCTAATTCTAAAAAAAGCCTACGGTTGATAAAGTTGGCAAAAATGGTCTTTTTGTCCTGTGAAAAGTCTGTAATACCCTCGCGCGCCTGTTTTACCGCTCAATTACGAGAAATGTATTTCTCGCATTTGGTATTTCTCGAATTTGGCTCAATTATGAGAAATGTATTTCTCGCATTTGGTATTTCTCGCATTTTGCTCAATTACGAGAAATGTATTTCTCGCATTTAGTATTTCTCGCATTTGGTATATCTTAGTATATATTGAGATTCGGACATTTGTAAAATATAGAAAAACGGCTAGGGTTTCGAATCGATCTACAATAAACTACGAAAGAACAATCTCCAATGGAGGACGCTATCGCGATGCATTCATCTATGGATATCAGATTAACACACATACATGACGACGACTCAAGACAAGAGCGCCTTATCTTCGGAGGCTCCACTTGCCCCCGTCACCGTCGAACGCAATGTTAGATCTGACCTCGACACCACACTTCCAAAGTCTTGTATGTATTCTCTAGCTAGATCTTGTTCTTTCAAATTATTAGATCTTTGAGATTGAGTCTTTTTTCATCAAATATGCAGACTTGGTTAGAGGGTCGACTGCTCCTGATATGTACCATCCACAAGGAACAATAGGGCACCCTCAATATGGCATGAGTGTCCTCCAGCAAAATGCTTCCTTCTTTGATCAAGATGACAATGGAATAGTCATTTTTCGGCGCCAGAGCTTGCGTTGTCTAACAATGACAGCAGGCTCAATTATGAGAAATATATTTCTCGCATTTAGTAATATATTCTCTGGCCACGAAACCTAAATTTAGGGTTCTCATATAAATACTCTATAATTTAGATTTTCAAATGAAATTGTCAATTTTGAAATATAGGTTCTTCAGATTTTGATGATATTGTTTGAGATGCAGGTTTGCGTCAACTGGGTTTCAATATTAACAATTTCCCGTAAATAACAATATACTTAAAATACATATGTGGGTTTGGTTGCATTTGTACAGGTGCCTATTGCAATTGGAGGGCCAGGTTTGATGGCTGGTGTGAGGTACATGAAGATGTTTCAACTGGAGGACTTGCAAATGTGGCTGCCACAGTGATCAATCTCCATGGATTTGAGGCACCTAGTGACTATGAAACTACCATAATTGAGGTGGTTGACAACTAAAACCACAAAGCCAAAACAGACCATCTTCGAGAAAGAAGAGTTTTGACTTCTATGTTATTTTGCTCATTTTTGTCTACTGTTTAGCCTGGTTCTTGTTAGGTTAAGAATAAATAATGGAACTCATCCTTATTTACCCACCAAAACTTGGTCAAAAAAGAAGGAAGAACTTATTCTTCTTTTATTATGATATTTAATCATTAGTTGAATTAAAACTATTAAATGTTGGAATGAGTTTTTTTCCTTTCCTTCAGCTGTTTTGTTATTATCTGATTTGTTTTTCTTTCATTTCATATTTAGTTTTAACATTAAAAAACTACTTAAATGATTTTCATTCATTATGAACTGGATATATAAAGTTAAAAGATAATATTTAGACAATATAACTAAATTTACATTGTAGAAGTTCCAACAGAAATGCAATTATTTTATTTCATCAATGAGAGATGAAATAGTAAACACATGTCCTCTTGTTGGCCCTTTTGTTCATCAAAGATCAAAGTAATCATAACTCCATCATTCTTAGCTGACTACACTAGTGAAAAAGGGGTCAAAAACGAGAGTAAAAAACTCTCAGTTTTGACCATATAACTTTCGGTATAGACACATTATCGAAAGTTTTGGTAACTCTCGTCATCCCTCGGTATTAACTCTTTCGTTAAAAACAATTGGGCGTTTACCGAGAGATATCGTAGAGTTTTCGGTTTAGATACCCTAGAGTAAAACCGAAAGTTAATTGAAAAACTTTCGGTATTTCCATAGAGAAAAAACGAAAGTTTTACAAATAACTCTCGATTTTACTCTTTAGGGAAAAACCGAAGGTTTTCCAATTAACTCTCGAGTTTCTTGAAATGGAAAACCGAGAGTTAATTAGAAAACTTTCAATTTTTCCTGTAAGAGTAAAACCGAGAGTTTTTTAATTAACTCTCGGTTTTCTTCAATTGTAAAACCGAAAGTTAATTAGAAAACTTTCAGTTTTACTCCTGAGGGAAAAACCGAAAGTTTTCTAATTAACTCTCGGTTTTCCTCAAATGGAAAAACCGAAAGTTAATTAGAAAACTTTCAGTTTTTCCCGTATGAGTATAACCGAAAGTTTTCTAATTAACTTTCGGTTTTCTTCAAATGAAAAAACCGAAAGTTTTCATATAACTCTCGGTTTTTCCATTTGAAGAAAAACCGAAAGATTTCAATATTACTTTCAGTTTTTTCCTGTAAAATTTTAAAAATATGCCGATTTTTTTGCTCGCAACCAAACCTGTTCAGCCAAACCAATATATCAATAATAAAAGAAATGACACATACATTAAATGATCATTATCATTACAAAATTCGCAACCAAACTAATCATCCGAACAATCTGTTATAAATTCAAATCGAAACAACTACTAATCAAAACATGTTTTCAATCAAAACAACCAATCAGAACGTACTAGAATTAGCTTGTGGGGAGAGGAGGTGGTGGTTGTTGTTTCCTCATAAACAATTTGATTCTCTCCATTTTTGCATTCATTTCTAACTTCTCTCTCCATTCTTGCATTTGTTTCTTCTTTTTCCGCTTGCATTTCATTGATTATGCGCATTCTTTTTTCGTCCCTCTTCTCCAATTCCTCCAGTTTGAGCGTCAATCTTTGATTCTCTTCATACAACCGCTCATTGTTTCGTTGTGAACTGTTTCCACTTCGACGATCCTCGCGAAAGTGTGTGGGCCGGATGCCTGATCCCATTTCGAACACTCCCCTGTGTTTTTGTTGTCCGAACACCCTCTCCGTCAATTCAAAATCAGATATTCCAGGTTCGTTACTAAGAACCTCCTCCATCTCAACTTGCACAATTGAAATAAAGTATCATTTCTATAATAGAAAACTAGACATATTTAATTCACTTACAACTTTCTCTTGCACGTGTTCGTCCGGGATGGGTGTTGGGTTTTCTTTTGTCGGTTTTAGGGTACGAGTCCTCTTGAATACTTCGATGACAGACGGTGCCCGTCCCATTTCAATCGTCTGTTGAAATAAATGATTTATATAATTAATAACAATCTTTAGATTAAGTTATTACAAATAATGTACTTACCAACTCTTCTTCCAGTATGATGTGGGAATTTTAGATTTTTCCTGTTAATTATATTTGTACGACTGTTTTGCTGTATTTGAAATAAAAAATGAAGTTAGATTAATTAATATCAACTTTTATTTGAATTATGAAATCGTACCTTAAATTTTTCCGTGAAGAAATGGTTGCGACACACAAACTCCCAATCATCTCGATCGTAGTCTGGTGGAGGATTAGCCAGTACCACCGCCTCGTCTCCTTTGTGGACGCGGATATATGCCTTGTTCAAATCCGACCGCCATCTATCCCATATCTGCTTAGCGTGTCCCAATCCGGTCTTTCGAAATAAATCAATAGAACCATTAGTAGCTTCGAACGGATCCTGAAAAAAACATTGAAATGTTAAAAATAATTATTTAATGAATAATGTATAATTAAGTAATAATTATTACCTTGATAGCAGTCCAAAGTGAATCCAATTGGTCCGCACTTAATGCCTTCCACTTTAGAAGACGGTGTGAGACGATTGCGGGGTCCCGGATAATCGACCCCACATGTCTAGACCACTGTGTTCTTCCCACGTCAGCACCGCCTGACCTCCCATCTACCTCTCTAAAAGTAAGAGGAATCCTTGTCCCCGCTATCCTCTTAGACAGCGCAATATTCTTGTTCTTCCCCCGTCTCTTGCGGGCAGAAGATTCTTCAAAATTATCAAATTCATAATTAGATATGTGAATCAATTCAAACAATAACTAATTTGTAAACAAGTTACCTGTCGATGATGGGTCGGGAGTGGAACCGTGCTCCTTCTCGTCATCCTCTTCGTTAGGTTCCTCGAGACCCTCGTCTTCAGCCTCATCGTCATCCACCATATCAGCAAATGTACTTTCTATAAACTCTTCGGCCTCAGTAGCCTCAACGGCGTCTATTTCCATAAACGACGTGTTCAAGCATTTCACGCAAGAACATTTCACGGTTTTTCGAGATGTACTCCTAACAGCAAACTCGAGTAATTTGTCAACACCTTCCTCGTAATTTGTATGATCTCGACGTAAGGTCATCCAGCTTTTATCGGGTACTTCCATATTTCTAATAAAATGGAAAACAACCCGCATTATTATTTACATAATTAGACTTCCATTTATCTTACAATAAATTTAACCTAAAATCAAATCTAATCCAACACTATTTCAATCATACATAATTCAAACAATTCAATTCATACCTAAAATCCAATCTAATCAAAACAATACAATTCTAACCTAAAATATAATTTATTCATACATAAACCAAATCTAACATAAAATCAAATCTAATCCAACACTATTTCAATCATACACAATTCAAACAATTCAATTCATACCTAAAATCCAATCTAATCCAAACAATTCAATTCTAACCTAAAATCTAATTCATTCATACATAAACCAAATTTAACCTAATCAAATCTAATTCAACATAATCAACATGATTCAATTCATAACTATAATTCAATATAATCCTAACAACATAATAATATAATTCTAATATTATTAAAAACATTTAAAACTTACCTTATTAAGCAGTTGTGCCGGCGGCGACGGTGGAGGAGGCGGCTGAAGGTGGAGGAAGCTCGACGATCTTCAACAGACGGTGGATGAATTTTAATAACAATAAATATCATCAAACTCAACATATAACATATTATCCATAAATCAAACCCATTATAACCAAAAACAAACTACAATCAAACCTCAATCAAACCAAAATCAAACCAAATCAAACTATAATCCTAAATCAAACAATTTCAAACCAAATCTAATAACCAAAATCAAATCTAATCCAAACAATTCAATTCTAACATAATCTCAATAACCATCAATCAAACCAAATAATCAAACCTAAATCAAACTCAATATAAACCAAATTTTAACATTAATCAAACCTAATAACCAAATCTAAATCAAACTCAATATAAACCAATTTTTAACATTAATCCAACCTAACCTAAATCAAAATCAATATAAACCAATTTTTAACATTAATCAAACCTAACCTAAATCAAAATCAATATAAACCAATTTTTAACATTAATCAAACCTAATAACCAAACCTAAATCAAAATCAATAATCATCAATCAAACCTAATATAACTTAAAATCAAATTCAATAACGATCAATCAAACTAAATAACCAAAATATAACCTAAAATCAAAAAAAAACTAACTAGATAACGAAAAACTAACCTAAAATCAAAGAAAAAAACTAACCTTGAAATGCAGGGGTGGCGGTTGGAGCTTGAATCGGATGGCGGCGGCAGCAGCGTCCTCAATCCGCTAGCGGGCAGTAGCGTCCTCAATCCGATGGCAGCAACAGCGTCCTCAATCGGCGACGTCTTCAATCGGTTGCTGGCGGTGTCGTCTTTCCAAACGGCGGCGCCTTCAATCGGTTGCTGGCGGGCGGCGCGGGCGGAACGGATGGAGGATCGGGGAGAGATAGAGGAGCGGAAAGAAATGGGAGAGAAAAAAGGATTTTTGTTAATTAAACAGGTTAATTCCGAGAGTTATATAAAAACTCTCGGTTTTTACTAAATTAATTCCGAGAGTTTTCATATAACTCTCGGTTTTTATTAACATTAATGAATTTCGAGAGTTATATGAAAACTCTCGGTTTTGATTATTTAAATTCCGAGAGTTATATAAAAACTCTCGGTTTTGATTATTTAAATTCCGAGAGATGTATCTGAATCTCTCGATTTTGACATATATATACAATTAAATTTAAATACAAAAACCGAGAGGTTTTGGTATATCTGTCGATTTTGATGCATAATTCCGAAAGTTATATAATTAACTTTCGGTTTTTCAACATGACAAATTGTTAAATTATTTGGTTTCTCACTTTCTAATAACGTTGAACAACATTAATTTAACACATTGATATCCTTAAAACATTTCTCAATTCATATGATCAAACATTACACAAATACATAGGATAATCCTACATAAACATTCATATACACTTCTCTATATGATCAAACACATCCATGAACATTTTAACATTAAACACAATCTGAAATTATAAAATAAAACACACACTTGATAATATTAGTTAAGAGTCTAGATTAGAAGGTAGAAAACTAATTAATTCAACAATTTGTGAAATAGTAATTTCGAGAGTTAATGGTAAACTTTCGGTTTTTATGGGTATTTCTGAAAGTTTTACTCTTAACTCTCGGAATTACCATTTCACAAATTGTTAAATTAATTGATTTTTAATCTTCTAATAACCTTGAACATCATTAATTTAACACATTTGATAACATTAAAACATTACATAATCCATATGATCAAATTTTATACACATTCATGTGATCATTAAACACAAACATATATATACACTTCTTTATATAATCAAACACAATCATAAACATTTTAACATTAAACACAATCTTAATTTTTTAAAAACAACACACACTTGATTAAATTATTTTGGAGTCTAGATTAGTAGGTGAAAAACCAATTAATTTTCCAAATTATGAGGTGGTAACACCGAAAGTTAATGGTATAATTTTCGGTTTTGATGGGTTTCCCCGAAAGTTTTGAATAAATCTCTCGGTCCTAACCTTAAACAGAATGTTTTTGGAAAGGGTTAAAACCAAAGGTTTATTTGAAAACCTTCGATTTTGTGCCTTCCCAAACACTTAGAAAAATTTTTGTTTTTTTAAATAGGGTCAAAACCGAAGGTTTATTTGAAAACCTTCAATTTTATCCATTCCCAATACTTAAAAAATTTTCTGTTTTTTTTAAACAAGGGTCAAAACCGAAGGTTTATTTGAAAACCTTCGGTTTTGTGCCTTCCCAAACACTTAGAAAATTTTATGTTTTTTTTTAAACAGGGTCAAAACCGAATGTTTATTTGAAAACCTTCGGTTTTGTTCCTTCCCAACATTTAGAAAATTTTCTTTTAAACAAGGGTCAAAACCGAATGTTTATTTGAAAACCTTCGGTTTTGTCCCTTCCCAACACTTAGAAAATTTTTTGTTTTTTTTAAACAGGATCAAAACCGAAAGTTTATTTGAAAACCTTCGGTTTTGTCCCTTCACAACACTTAGAAAATTTTCTGTTTTTTTTTTTAAACAAGGGTCAAAACCGAAGGTTTATTTGAAAACCTTCGGTTTTGTGCCTTCCCAAACACTTAAAAAATCTTCTGTTTTTTTAAACAGGGTCAAAACTGAAGATTTATTTGAAAACATTCGGTTTTGTCTCTTCCAACACTTCCTTCGGTCATATAAAATGCTATCTCCATTCTCCCCTCCCTCTTCTGTCTATTGTTGTAGTATATTTTCTTGGTTCTTTTTTCTCAATTCCAACAACTCTCTATGCATGTCTGGTGGTGTGTGTTATTTCAAAATCAGTACTCCATCCATCCATGATCCATCCAAACAACAACAACTCTACGTTACTAATCGTTCTTTTTCTTTTTGCTACCGGAGAGAATACGCTGAATCTGGAGTCCACGGCTGAAAGCCTGGTTGAAGAGCAGACGTGTCTGGAATTCCGAGACAAAGGGGAACCAAGCCAGTACAGCCACTGGCACAAATATCATGTATTCGAACCCTCTTGCTAGAGCCTTAACTGAAGCCCACATTTTTAATCCTTTCACCACAGGCTTACAAGTCTGTGATATCTGTGTCCATCCAACAAACAACAACAATTACAATTGATAACCACACACCACATACAAAAGCAACTAATTAAGTACACTAACCTGCAAGATGGCCCATGCGGTAGGCATAAAAGCCAGAAGGCTGCAAAAGATGTCTCCCACTGTAAGGCTCAGGAAACTGAAGAGGATTATAAGAGCAACCACCGAACCAATGAAAAGGGAAAGCTTCAGCAGTCTGAACATCAGTTGGAAATCTGCACTAAACTCTTTCCTTCCCATTGATACTATCTGCACCAGTAAAATAGTTACCAAAAACACTATTAAAATCTTTACTCTCTATCTATCTATGTTTCCCATAACCAATATCGTCAATCATACCTTCAAAAGGATCATAACAGCTACAATGACAAGCCAAGATAGACCATAGACCTGTATGTATAGTCAGTCAGTTAAGACATGAAAAGAGCATCCATGATGTATGTATGTATGTAAGTAACATGTCTTCTACTTACTGCGAGGCTCGTGTTACCATTGGACACATGCAAATGATACACAATTCCATATTGGTACAGAAAGAAACGGAGGAAGAGTATGATCTCCCAAAACTTTCCAAGAAATCCAGTGAATTGCAGGTGCTCCTGCTCCTCTTCCCACCATGATTCCCAGCTCTTGTTTGCTGGTACTCCAATGCCTCCACGGCTGTTGATCCACTTTGTCCAGTCATCCCAGTCGTCCACTACCTTCTTCCACTCGTATCCAGAAGGGTTAAACAAGAACGGGGCAAACAGCCAAGACCCTACTAGAAACCACATTGAGGCGCTCAGCAACGCGTAAGATACGTCGTCATTCATAACACCATAAACTCTATAAACAATCAGCAGCACCATGAGTTCCAGAGCTTTTACAAAATGGCTCCTTGAGTACATCCTGTAGTTCTCTGCAAACTTCTCATGCCGGACCACAAAACCACGCCCTGTCGCTCTATACTTAGCCCCACCATGCAGAATTGTGCGCCCAAAATAATGGGCCTTTGCCCCTAGAGAAAACGTAAAGAATACAGAAGCTAGCTGAAGCTGCATGATTATAATATCGCACAATGCCGTCCTGAAACCCCTTTCCAATCCCATTTCCATTATCAAAGGCAATGCCATCAACAGACCTAGTTGAACAAGGGACTGTGAAGTCATGGCCGCTTTCAAAGGATCACTTCCCTTCGCCCTAGCATATTTCATGATCACAGTCTCCAATCCACTTAGACACAAGTATAGTCTTCCGTACAAGAAAACGTACATTGTAAGGACAACAATCTGCACATTGAATGAAAGAAGATGTGTCTTGAGGTATAATAAACGCAAGAGAAAGAGAAAAAAAAAATCTATTTTCAGATTCTTCATACAATGTGTCAAAAATATATTCTACAGATAAATCTATTTTGTATGTGTTATCTTCATTGTGTCTAAATCAATTAGATAAAGCTAAGCATTTTCAGATTCTATAACAATGCCGTGAAGGATCCTGGTAGATTTCATCAAAGACTGTGATAAAGATGTAAATGAACATTACCATTGAGCTAACATAAAATCCAACAGTCGTGAAATAAAATGACAGCATGCGGAAGAAGTTAAAGCGGTGGCCTAATCTATAGATATCCCTGCTGAGAGTTTGCTCGCCATTACCACAGGCTACTTTTGCTTCAAAAAGTGAGATCTGGTTGAGACCCACATCTCTTCCTTTTCCAACTTGGATGTACTCATGGTGCGTGATGTTGCCACTTCTTAGTGTTGAATTGAAACCTACAAAATAAATTAAATGTTGAAGGTCCACTTTATATGGAATAAAATTACATGCTGAAACCTACCAGCAAAGATATCCTCGCTAAGGTTGATTCCACGAGAGGCTTTGCTGATGCCTCCTCGAGTAATGTGGAAAATTCTGTCAAATACATCTGGATGTCCATAGTGGAAGCGGACCCTGGTTATAATCATCAGAATAAGATTCTTATCCCAAGGTCATAGAGGTTTTCCTTACAACTAACACACTACAGAGTATGAAACATAAATGTTAAGTTCGTGATTTGAAAAGCAAAATGATATGAACTATGCAGTTTCACAGAATGTGATATATGTTTTAAGTAGGTTTGCATTAGCTATTACTTTCATTCAACATATTGTGCTCTTTATTTCAAGAGTATACATATCACACAAACATGAGACAGGAAATAAAGACATACTTTAGAGGTCTTGCTAGAACTCTTTGACCCAAGGTAACAAAGCTTGTTTCTTGGTTGGACATAAACCATGCTAAAGATGAAACACTGCAGCACAAATTCCATAAGAGATGCCAATAACTAAAATTTCCCATTTAATTTATCAAGTCGGTGAGTGATAAGCAAGGCAGACAAAGAATGTACACCTTCCAGTGAATATATGCTCTCGAACGCCAAGAATGGTAGGTGCCCGAACACCATGATCCTCGTTGAACTCTTCTAGTAGGTTACGCATCTTAAAAGCTTCTTCCAAATAGTTATCCTAATAAGTCATTGTGGTGAAAAATGTTAGTTTCTACACATAGTCTTGAAGAACAGTGATAGATGGAAATACAAAGAACCTGATTCATGTCAATTGTTTGAAGGGCCTCTCCTCGAGTAAAAATAATAGCATGGTTCTGATTTTCTGGCTTCCCCTCTCCTAGTTTTGCTGTTCCCGGGAGCTTTATACGGTAGATTTCCTTTCAATACAAAAATAATGTTGACATTATTTTGGATTAGAATGAAGCAGCATGGTCATATGTCTAATATGTATTAAAGGCGGTCATATACCTGATCAAGATTTTCAATAGCTTTGACTAATACAGAGTAATACACTTTCTGCACTTTTCCTCCCTCCCTTTCTTCAACTTCGTCAATGTATGCTACTCGGAGACATGGATTGCTGAATACAAGTACCAAATCCAAAAATCCAATGATAAGATAACATCAAGCAATGAAGAAATTGAGGAGAGCTCCTTTTGAATTGGGCGAGAAACTTACTTTACCAGCAAATTCAAAATGTCAGTAGCACGTCGATCTCCACTTCTCTTCTGGTGTCCATATATCTGACACGTAGCAACATAAGTGAACTTCATGTCAGCCACAGCATCTAATTGAGCATATAAAGATCTATGGCTCTTCTTGTCTGCCTCTGAAGGATCTGCAACAACTTTGTAGCCTTCCAGTATCTCTGACAATCAGAATACAGTCTGCTTAGTCATTGGTGATCACTATTGACTAGTGAGGATACGTTCTTTCTTTCTTTTTTGTGGGGGAGAGCAAAAAGGTAATGCATGTGGATTTATCCTCATCAATTCAAATTAAATGTCATCGCCTCAATAGTTCTTCAGAACAATTAAAATGCTTTCTGCTATGTTTATCTGATGTCTTGTTTGGGAAAAGCACTTCAAACTAGTTTAGCCTGAAGAGAAAATGTGTCTCTCCATCACAAGCAAAATGTGTCAATGTTATTCTCACCTGTATCATTAGCCATGTCAAGAAAAGCCTGAAGTTTCAAGGACCTCCTGTAATACATCATTCCCCTGACTGCAGTATATGAAATTATCAGAAAATGAAAACAAATTCAGTTTTAGAAGAAGAGTGGAGAAGTACCTGTTCGGAAGAGAGTCTGCCCTCTTAAAGAAACCCAATGACGTAGCTGCAAGGTGGTATCATCATTCTCCAACGCCTCGCTCTCAGATTTACAATTTACACGTTCCATAAAATTATTCCACTCATCTGGAACAAGATAATTTGGTCAACTAGTTAGTTACAACTAGAGTTAGATGCAAATATAGGCTGTCATCATGGAAGTTTACAGCTTTTATGCAACCTGGGAAAATCTTCTGAAGATAGAATAAGATTGATATGCCATCTTCATTATCCATCTCCAGGTCACTTTTTGAATAGACAGTTTCCTCACTATAGTATGGGGTCATGACACTGCCAATATCAAATTACACCATGATGGACACTTTAGAGTTGAAACATGATAGTACTGTACCCATAATGTAAATTAGACATTTAGGAAACAGCCTTCTTACCAGATTACAAGAACATGTTGCATAAGGATTTGTGGACAAGTTTGAGTACTTAATGTGATAAGAGTAAAATGACATGATTATAGGATAAAAATGTTCAGCTGTTAATTAGTAGTTATGTTATAAAATGAAATGGTGAGAATCAGTAAGTTTATCTCCAAATTCCATTTCCAAATTCAGAAGAAGAATAAAAGAAAATGTGGCCAGATAGCATATCCTTTTCTGAAAAAGGTCAACTTGTAAGGATTAATAAAGAGTTATGTATGCAAGGTGCGCACTTTTACAGGAGAAAAAATAAGTGATCAGATAGAATATCAGGTACAAAAATATTGTAGATTGTTTTGTTTGTGGGAAACTCATAGCATTTGAGGCTGACGAATGATCACAGAATTTCTTAGGCAAGAGAGGTTTACATGTAATAACACAATATTATATTACTATCACAGTATTTCTATTAGTAGCACCTGAACGAGAGCATATTCCGAACACGTGGTGCACGTGGCATGTCCATGTACAATGAGTTTGAGAAGAATGATATCCTTCGACGTGCTTCCAGGTTGGTTGGAACTTCAATGGAGGACTCTCTTACTGTCAATAGGAGATAAAGGCGTCTTATCTGCAAGAGAGCGAACAGGATGATACATTTATTTGACATCTTATAGGCTTCTGAAGCATAACTTTTTTTATGTATACCTGCTCTTCCCACTGTGCTGTAACTACAGGAGGAAATGCAATGGCAGATTTATTGGCAAAAGTGGGTTTCCCTATATCCTTGCTGCCATGACCAAGTTCCGTAACTTCACTGAAAATATTGTACAGTTAAATTTTCAAAGACTAATGGCAATTCTAGAGAGCTTTTACAATGTAAATGTTGAACTTCAAAGTACTTCTATGTAATGCACTAACCGAATCTCATTCACCATCATGTCACGAGTAACCACTTCTAACATGTCAAGCAACAAAAGCACTACACTATCACGTTTGGCTCCATCACCATCTTTCTGTGATATTGAGGTGAATGACATAAAAATAATTACTAATAGAGGTTAACAGACTAGTTATTTTTCTTCGTTGAGGACTAACCAAGATTTCCACAAGCTTCACAAACTTGTTACATAATGTAGGTAAGGCACCCATTTTGAAGTTTGTAAGAAGTGTATTTTTTGCCATATTGTTCTCAACCTCTTTTATGATAAGGCCTATCATCCTGTCACAGAGGAAATGATCATAAATTGTCATTATGATAGGGAAAAACAAGATACGCTTTCGAGATGTTAGTACTCATTATGGGATCACTTATAATACAAATTCTGAAAAAATCACAAGTCATAGTTCATAAGCTTTTTCTATTATAAGAGTACTTGGCCAACATGTACTGGGTTTCTTTGGGCCAAACTGGGATCAATATGATTGTGTTGATCACCAAAGAAACTGTAGGTCATTAAATGGACATTCAAAAGGTCATCAACAGATGAATGGACATTCTCCCAAAAAGGTTGTCTCTTGACTTAAATTGGTTTTGGGTGTGTTGGTAAATTAACTCATATTGGAAAACCAACCTTTTCTCAGTGTCTCCAATGATCAAAGCATTCAAGACAACCTTGAATGATTCGTAGCATTCAAGTACAGCACATTTCATGTATTCATCTGCAGAGATGCGTCTCCAGAGATCAGCATCTTTTGATTTGAACTGAGCTGCCATATCCAGTGCAATGGGGATCTGCAAATCCAGCATGTCAGAAACACAAGAAAATTAAGAGATCCAAAAATCTTACTTTGTGCACTGACCTTGCTAGCAAGAAGAAAGGGTGGCCATTGAATTTGGCTAAGGCTAGGATCAGAAGAATATGGAACTAGCATCAGATCCATCTCCCTGGAATGAAGGTAAAAGGGGTTCAGTTCAGCTACATTATAGCAGAGCCAGATAAGCAGCAGGAGAAAACCAATTAGATTGAAGGCCTTACCCGTCACTAATAAGATCTTCTTCCCGGAAACTTACTATTACTTCATTCCACAATTGAGCAAATTTGGCTGCTTCACTCCTTCGGTTGGGTGTGACCTAAACATACACAGAAACAGAATAATTCAACAAAGAGAGTTCGAAGAGTTTCTGATAATAAATGTACATGAGTGAGCATTAGATGGAACCTTGTCATATTGCTTTACGAAAGAGAATCCTTTTTTCTTAGCCTGAGAAGGCACCAGATATGCATTGAATGCACCTGGTAAAGACTGAAATCTTGATCTGAGCATACCAAGCGTTCGAATCTGAGAGAAGAGAAAGAGCTTAATTCACTAGAACAGGATCATTTACTAAAACTAGTTCACCTTTGTCATCATATATTATGATAACAATTGATAAGGGTTCTATGCTGAAAGAAAAAAACTGCTCTGCAAGTAACCGAAAGAGATAAGCACTCTGCTCAATTAATAAAATATAGCCCAATAAGGTAGTCATGAGGAGACAACATAAGATATTATGTAAATAGGAGAAACTAGACCTCTGTTGCAAATCAAACAGGTACCCTAGGCAATTATCCAAATAATAGAAGGACAAGAATGAAACTTTAGGAATATGACCTCTCCAAGATGATCAAAGGCCCCAATCACACCTCCACAGATAGTTGAGAATATTGCATACCAAATTTGAGTATCCATGAAGTAAACCTGAAATGGAAATATATTTTAGTATATGAAGTACACTCTTATGCATTGAGGCATGGGAAGATCAATCAAAATCTAGGAAATTCCAATTAAACGTTGAAGTCGGATGTGCAATATACAAGATTAATCAAATTTTTGGAAGTCCCATTCACACAAGGAAAAAGGACATACCATCATCACTGGTGCCCAGAGTGACATAATCGCGCCATAATGGTGCTTAGCTGCAATGGTAGACAAATACTTTTCCTGAAATGATTTTTCACTTTACATCTTAAGAAAGTGCAAGAAGTTGATGAATACCATTTGGAAAAAACTCATGCCAAGTGAACTGAACATGATGAATATTCAATATATCTTTTGTTGGCTTGACCAGAGGTAGTATCTGCAAAGACAGAGACGATCAATGCTGAAATCTACCTACTGCCATTAATCTCTTACCAAAATTATTTAAGATGAGGCAATCACCTGGAAGAAATAGCTAAATGCAAATTTGCAACAAAGAAGTATGACCCAGAAAAAAGTATACCTGAAATTGGTAACAGAAATAAACAATTGAACTAATATGCAGAAACAAATGGAGTGAATTATTCCACCACCAAATGACAGGAATAATAAACTCACTTCAGAAGGGCAAATTGACTCTCGTGCATTCCTCTCCCCACATAAATTCTTGGCTGCAAGAAGAACATGAAATTCAGCTAGATGGTAGAGCTTGCACTTGTGGATGAAGGAAACTAGACAAATGTCGAGTCACATTTTCATGTAGGTCTCAAAACCCATTTTGGCCATTACAAAAATATAGCTAGTCAGTTTAGGAGCCTAGAACAACAAACTAAATAATCTTCCAAAGGATGAGTTTTGTTGCAGAATTCAAACATGAACGTAAGCCCTCCCATGTATGGACATGTTTGACCAACATGCATTGTGTGACATGTTAGAACATCACGTCCAAGCCTATGCTCAGAACACATTAGCCAATCTGACTTCCTAACCTTCTTATTAGGTTAGAAGGTTTTCTAATTTCTCTAAAATTGTAAAGCTTATGGCCAGATTACTATCATCCATTTTCCACGCTCAAACTATAAGTGATGTAGACCTTTTCTTCCCCCTTAATGTGTATACATTTTATTTAATGAATTTATCTTTTTTTAAATAGTAACAGATTATATTTGTCTCCTATGCCACAATACACAGGGAAAAGAACACAAAAGTTACCTGTGACCACCAGAGAAGAAACCTTATTATGTGCCAATTTGAGTTCTCAATCCAGCGTCGTAGCATGGGGAAGATAAACAGTGCTGCTGCCAGTAAGTTTGGAACCAAATAGACGGCGACAGCAATTATGTACAATGACGTAAAACCCTTCAATCCATCAAGGAAAGCAAATGCATTTCTTATGCTTTTGGGAGTGTCACCAAAAGCACTTGAATAGAATAGAGGTAGGACAATACTCCATGCTAAACCAACAACTATCTTGAGAATGTTTCTCAGCACATCACTAAATTTCCACCTATGATAGCCAGGGAAATTCAAAACGATGTCCAAGATACCTAATACACAAATACTGACAATAGTGAGAATTTTATTTTGTTGTTGAACAGGAAGAAATGTCCCACACCAGGAACTCAAAAAAGAACTAGAAGAGGAACAAGCTTAGCAGGTGCATAAATGTAATTGCAGTAAAGTACTTTTAAGGATTCACATTCTCTTGCATTAGTTCAAATTGAGAAAAACAAGCACAGAAATTAACATGGAATTAACATCATAATAAAGCAGTAAATCATCTAATCAAAGTGTATAGAAACATTTTCCCCATAAAAGCATGGGAGGCTCAGTATTGTATTAGATGTGGATTGACTTGTAAAGTTAGTACTAAAATATGGCGTTTGACCAACTGCTCAAAGAGGATAAATAACAGGGATATTGAATGATCACATTTCTAAAAGGTCTATAATTTTTATATAAACCGCTTTATTTTGAAGTTGTGTACTTTCTAGTTATAAAACAAAGACTAGAAAGGTCATGAAAAAGTTGTAAAGCCAAGAAATAATCAGTGTTAATAGTAAAAGGAATTTGTATTCCTTCTCATTCCAGATCCCAATATAAGACATCTTTATCTATAGGTTTATTTTCAATTATTCTCTTGAATAAGTAGTAAATTATGTTGACAATTACAATTCTCATTTTACAAAGTAAAAAGTGACTATGTCCCAGTACTTATAATTTTGATTGGTCATTGCAATATCGAATTACTTACCTTGAAGTAACCGAAGAAAAGCTGCAGTGATAAACACACTAGAAATGCGATGGAGAATATCCTTCTGAAAAATGTTTGCAAGAGAAACATCTTTCCATGCAAGAATGATCATAACCTGTAGAAGAAAATTGGAGTAATGAAACTTTGACAAACAAAAAATATGCTAAGACGTTATTTTGGAATGTGGTTTCATAAGTACCTGTAAAGCCATTATATAAAAGGTCCAGAAACGATCAAAACTACGGAAAGTATGCCAAAATGTTCTGGTCTCAACAAAATATGATTTTCCAGTGGTTCCAGCTTTGATTGGTGTGCCTTGTCTACCCTGGAACAAAGCATTCAAGCCGATCTTCCCATTAATAAGATGTCACAATAAGATAATCTTTTCAGTTCTCATAATACTATTGTCTCCTCATGAGATACAAAAGATCAAATCCTGTGACATGCTGACATATTCTAATCATAGTACCTGCACCAAGTCACGAGTGGATTTGAAAAAATCACCGTCATCACGCATAGGCCAACCCAAAGAGAAGCAATCACTTGACCTGGACATTATAATTTAGAATCATGCTTTTGAGGGGAAATTTTGAGGAAGCTACACATTAGTATCAACTTCTCCAAAAGGGACTGTTCTATACCAGAAATACTCGTTCAGATCATCATAGTTACTCCAAGATGAGTGAGGAGCTTTCCCATTTGCACACTTCATCGACTCCTACAGTATCATAAGGGGAATCAGATTTATGTGAAAGGGAACCAAGAAGCATCGGTCAATGTGGAGTATTACCCGCTCGATCACACGATAAATAGGCGTTACCACCTTGCGCAGAAAGGACTCATCATCTCCACCATAAGATGGCTTGATGTTTTCACCAGTGACAATACTAACATTTCCGGCGAGTAAACCATGAAGTTCATATGCCATCTGAAGTTGCAATAGGACATTAAACATCTTTCAAATATAGAAGAGGTTGACAAAACATGAAGAAGGCAAATATGGTGAATGAAAGAATACTGACATTATGAAAAATATAGCATAGGCATTCTGGCATGAACCGGATATTAGCAGCTTCGCCCCATATAAGGAGATAGAGACCCATATATAGAATCTTTCTCTGTTGTGCATCTTGTTGACTTTGAGGGAGCCTATGGTCGATATGATTTCAAAAATATAAGCAAGAGTATGAAATAGAGAGAGGTTAATGTGACAAGTCCGTTAAGATATAATGTGATATTTGGGTTACCTTAAGCTGTGTTTTTTGCCCAAAAACTTGCACCATGTTTTGTAGTTCCTAAAAAGCTTGTTCATGACTGCATCAACTGCTCGATCATCAAGCTGGTGAAGAGAAAATTTGGAGTCATCATCAAGGAATATTATGTAGAACATGGTTAAGATTATTAGAGCAATATACCATGTTAATACAGAGACAATGAAGAAGATATAGATGAGATAACTAACCACTGCTTACAAGAAAACCCAATGATTGGGAATAAAGGTGCAAGTCATTTAGGATATATAATGCAATATAAGTTATAGTAGCCTGAATAATGTTGTCAATTGTCATATAGTAGTAAATATTTAAGAGGAGATAACATTCATGCCTTATTAAGAGGCTCAGGCCTGGGGTGAAGCCTTATATGGACGTTGGAAAGAAGCAGGATCAAATGTTCCCTCTGGTTCCTGACACTATCTCTCTGTAGAGATATGATGAAAAGGAGATAAAACGATCTCGTATAACTCATATAAAAGTATTATATGGGATAATATTGCATACTTGAAAGCCAAACATGGCCCTTAGCCAGTCTAGAAGATCCAAATCTCCAGCTTTCTGTCTCTGCTGCTCAAATGAGGATGGCCAGTGCAAGCCACGAATGTTCCTTAGTGCACCCACAGAAGCCTTAACCTGTCATGAAAAGGGATGGAGAAAAAGAGAAATACGTATAAAAAGAAACATTCGCATTGTACAGACATATTTTGCGTGACTCCCATACCTCTTCGAGCTGCATAATGGACTGTGATCCTCCAGCAGAATCAAGGGGAAGAATGTTGTATGGAGTATAAATCTCCTTTTTAGCCTGAACATCTTTTGCAGAAGCGATAATCTGCTCGCACAAAATAAGACTATTATGATAAGATTTTCTATTAATATTAATTCTCTCTAATCATTAACTTCTTAAATTTGGGAAACCAGAAGTATGATGACGATGAACAGACCTCAGGAGCAACTTCTTCAACTTTTTCGATCCCGCAGAGAACTTCAAAAAGAACTCCAGCTGTCTGGTAAGCTTTTCCGAGTACAGCTCTGTTAGAAAAGAAGATAGCAAGCAGTTAATTTACCCCAAGAGCGGAGAGAGACAACTTGATTGTTCACCCTTGGTACTTACCTATCGGCTCCTTGATCAAGTGATCTGACATAACGTTCGTAATATTGCTGATAGAAGCTCTCAATTTCTCGTGCATCGGTTTTCTTCACTCGGGCTGCCAAACTTGGCGCATCGTCCTGAATCAATCCAACCACAAACAGAAAAACCTTGAATCACTTTCTATTGTAAACATTGTTAACTTCTTCATTTGTTATTCCATCCCACAATTAATATAAACCAAGATTCTTCATTTTCTAAAAATCTTTCTTTTTCACACAAGGTGCAAATCAACCTAAGAATTTAGATAATTGATGATAACTTATCATAACTAATATAAACATATGATAACAATTTCATTAACAAGAGAAATTTAATGAACAATATGCATGTTCATTTATTAACTAAATTAAGCATAATTCAACATTATTATTGTTTTTATAAACCATAATCCAAATTGGAAAAAAAATTTCATACACAAAACTCTTTGTACTTTTGAATTTATTTTTTTGTTTTTTTAAAATTTAAATAATTTCATTTTAATCTTATTTTAATTCAATTTAAAATATTTTAAGTAAGAATTTGAACCTTAAAATATTATTTATAGTAAATTTTTTATCCAAAAATAAATATGATAATTAATAAATATATATAAAATGAAAAACAGAAAGAAAGTAAAAACAGATTATTTTCTTGAGAAATAATAATATTTTATACTTTAAGTGAACTCAACTTAGGAAATTTAGATTCATTTGTCTTAAGCTAAAAACACATGAATTAAACTAGTAAGACCAACTCCAACCGGCACGCATAACTCCTCGACCCACCGGCAAAAAAAACCTATAATGCGTATCAACCTTCTCTCTTCAGTTCAGACCTTCTCTCTTCAGTTCAGTTCAGACTATTTGCGTTTGGACGGTTCATTATCACCATTTTTGACCATTTTTAAAAAATGCCCTCACATTTTTTATTTTTTATTTTTAATTTTAATTATTTAATTTATGTGTTTTTACTCTTAAGATACAAAATTATATTTTTTCTAAATGTATAATTAAATCATTAAATTTATTATACTTAAATTTTATCTAATTTATTTTATATTTATGTGTATAAGTGTTTGTTATTATATAATATGTTCGTTTATTTAAATATATTATTGATTTATTATAAAGTAGTGATATATAATTAATTTTATTTTAATTTTATTGAATGAATAAAAAAAATAGATTTAATATGTAAAGTTGATAAATATATAGATAATATTAATAAGGTTAAAAAGTTTGTGTAAGAAAGGAATATTGTAAGAATATTCTTTTAGGTTTGGAAATGAGTTTTTGAGTTAGAGATGAATTACTGTTTGATGTAACGTTTACTGCATTTTGGGTTTGAAAATAGATTTGCGGGTTGGAAATGGTCTATAGAAGAAAATGTAATTGTTTCCAAAGATATCAATTTTATAGGGTAAATGACTTATTAAATATTAATTATTATTATACATAAAATACCATGACTTATTAAATATTAATTATTATTATTATACATAAAATACCAATTCAAATTAAATGGTCCGATGATAATGTATGGACAGGGATTATAATTTTTTCCTTTTTTAAGTACTTAAATAATATTTAAATACGTGATAAGTGTGTTTTAAATTGTCGTTGCAAATAGTTAGTTACTCTAATTTAATTATAAGTCATAAAATAGTAAAATAATCAAAATTTACAATTTTCGGTTCTTACAGGGCCTAAGGAATTCCTAATTTAGTGATATAATGGTTTAATTAGAACTAATGTATATAAACCCTAGGGCATTGGATTCAGAAAATGTTCTGATCACATGCACCGGTTGCATCTAAGAATTGTTGGCTTCCAGTATATATTTATATATGTAACGGAAAGTGTGTGTGAGCAAGGAAGAAGAAGAAGATTATGTTACGTACCCGCTCTAATCGCTGGAGAAGCAGCGTCTTGAATTGTCTGACGCCTCGTCCTGTCGAGCTAGGATCCAACCTGTGTGCTTTCTCGAATGCATAGAATCGACCTTGGAAGATAGAAAGAAAGAAAGAAAGGAATAAGTGAAATTGAATCTATAAAATTAATAATGATAATAATAATGCGTACATAGATATGCTACTCGAGGACGCTCGATCTGGAGTTCAGTAGCTACACGTAGGATAGGAGCGATGGTGTTGAGAGATGCAGGAACCACCTCATTGTCAAACACCTCCATAGAGAAGGTAGTGGCAGCACTCCGAGACGGACGCCTGGAGAGCATAGGCGGCTGGCCGGAAGACTCGTGAGCTGACATGATCTCCTCCTCCTCCTCCTCCTCCTGGCAAAGGCCGGTGACGCCGCCTGAAAGGAGAAATGTATATACGAGTAACCTTAGGCGGTCGTAATTTGATGTATTGAATCAATATATCTGATCAGAATTGGAATGAGATGATTGTTGTTGTTGATGCAATTGAATTTGTTGGCGAGCGAGAGAGAGTTTTGTTGAAAGAGAAGCGCGCGCGGGAAGGAGATGAAAGTAGCTTGAGTGGAGACGAAGAGAGACAGCTGTAAGTAGTTAGAGGAAGGGAGAAAACTGACTTTTCTTTTCTGTTAAATCCCTCTTCACACTATATAGATCAGGTACAACAGCTGTACAGGGTAAATAACTGTTTTTTTTTTTTTATTTAGACGCATATAATGAAGAGGTCGGTTAAAGTGGGTTATTATGACATTATTATTATTATTTTAATGTTTAATTAGTTAATTCATTATTTATTTAGAATATTAAAATATTTTTATTTCTTTTTTATAAATTTTAAATATTAAATATTTAAAAAATATAATAATAATAATTTAACAAATTAAAAATTCAAACAATTCAAAAACTCGACCTGTTAATAAATTTTTGTTTATAATTTATATTGACACTGGAGATTTACAAAAGCCCAAGCAGATGTAGACTTGACTTCTATACCCTTTCAACCATGGGCCAAGAGAAGCATGGTGAATATCAAGCCCAAGCCCATTTTCCATTTAAATTATTTTTTTCTTAGTAAACAAAATATTGGTTGGAATTTTAAGTGTCACCCTAATGTATATATTCTAGTGTCAAACATTTTTTTCCAAAGAAAAATTGTTGTAAATTTTGTAATAAAGAGTTCTTTTGTTTGACTTATTTATAATATTCTTTCATCAATTTTACAGTTCGTTTTAACAAATAAATGACTAAATAAATGACCGAAACAAAATATCGAGTTAAGGATCAATATCGGAGTTGACTACAAGATTGCTTCATTTCTCAAACTTTGTTATAAAATATGGAGGCGGATAACATAATTAACAATGGAATTCTTGGCGATGCAAATCTAAGTTTGCTTTTGTTGCAAATAGTAGTAAATTGTTATATCAAGTTGCAGAAAAAAATGGTATTTTTTATTCAATTTTGACTGAAAGTTGTCATTCAAATTATTCACACAATCACTAAGTCTTGTAAAAGAAAATTTTATATCCTCAAATACAATTGGACTTCTATCCCTATTTTGTATTGTTCAATAAAATATAATATCAATGAAATATAATGATTCCACTTTAAAAGTTGGACACGAAAAAATACAAGTAATGACATACATATATATTAAGGTGGAATATGCGTCATATCTTAATTATTTGACAACTAATTAATTGCGTTAATAATTTAATAGAAAATAATTATTGGGTTAGAGGCTGATTATCTATAAGTGAATTAGATGGATTGGATATTGTGAATAATTAAGTATGAGGAATATGTATACCAACTGGATTATATTTTTTAAACTATAAGAAAATAATGACCCTTTTTTGAAACCCAAATGACAATTTTTATCTTTTAAGTCAAATATAAATTATAGATAGTGGATATATCTGCAATTTATTAATTTTATCTTTAACATATATATAATTAATTTATGGATAGATACCTAAAACTGTGATGATAAGGCGTGCTATTATAATTAGTGGGTCACTTTTGTACCTAATTTTGATGGAATAAAATCTAAATTAAAGAGGGGATTATTAATTTAAAAAATATGCCAAGTATTGAAATTTCGGTTAAGTTGGGACAACCTTATTGGTTTATAAACTATCAAATACCAATGAATATCTTTTTTTTTTTTATGGCACATTGGTCCACGTCTAGATCGAGAAGTGCAATATATTTTAATTATGTATATATAAACAAAATTAATTTTGTTTATCCGTTCAAATTCAATTTTAATGTAGGTTCAAGTATTTTCAAACATGCGAATGATTATTAAGATCACTTTAACTTAAAATATTTTTTTATTTAAAATATTAAATAATAATAAAAATTAAGAAAAATAGTTAAAATCGTGCTAATTTCTTCTAATTAACCATGATTAAAAAAGTATTATAGGAATCATGCTAATTTTTAACTATTTATTCCTATAAATTATAATTAAAATTTCATCAAAATATTTTTTCAAGATAATTTACGTGAATGCTCGTATTTTATAATATAATATGAATATATTTTTGTTCATAATTTTTTTTAATATAGTATATGCATATTTATCTATCCATTTATAATTATCTCCTTTAATCTAATATAAAACATGATACCATACTTAATATAATTTGAAACTTAAGCTTATACATACATAATTGAGGGATGCAGGTTTTTTTTAATCTTATACAATTTAAAATTATTGAACTTGTGATGGGCTTGTCATAATAGTATAACTAAATTATTTATTTATATTGAAATGTGGTCCCTTTCACGTGGTTGAGTATTTTATTATTATTATTATTATTTTTTTTGTTAAGAGACTTGTTCGAATAGACTTACAAAAATACTCTCAAATAATATGATCAATAGCATTAATTGTTTTTTTATCAATGAAAAATGATATTTTTAAAATAAATATTTTCATAATATATTAATATTTGTAAATTTCTTTTATTCAAACAATTTATTTTCTTATAACCGTATTAATCTAAATAAAATGATAATAATGATTACATTCATTGCACCCTTCCTTTGATGGGATTGCATGAACCATAAAAAAGGAAAACTTTTTTTTTTGAGACATTCTATATATATAGTTATTCATCATTATTAAACTTTTTATACAAAATATTCTGTAATGGGCTTCCTAATTATCATTTCCAAAGGATGAGGGTGCAATATTTATATATTAAATTCTGAAATATTGTAACATAATTATATTCCATATATTCCTTTTTTTTTCAATCTCATCTAAATTATCTTTATACTAAGTTGGCATCTGATTTGATCCATTTGATGAAGCAAATTAATTTTTATTTTGAAATAATTAAGCTTTATATTTTGTTTTTATCATTTACTGTTTTTTATTTTTTCTTCCTATATTATTAAAAAAATGACAAATAAATTGAATATACAAAAGAAAATAATAATTACAAATATATATAGTCTTATTTTGTTTTTATTTTTTAATTTATTTTTATCACATTAATATATTCTGATCATCAAATTATTTCAATCATTAATTAAAATATTTATTTTATATTTATTAAATATAAAATTTAAATACAAAAATATTTTAAATTCTCAAATAAAACTATTTAAGTTGAATCCAAAATAATGATGGTGGAGGATAACAATTATAATTTACCTAGCAAGTTTGGATTCAAATTTTCCGGTTAGGGACGGTTTTTTCCAATTTGATCGATAGTTGACCGAGATAAAACGAGACGGTATTTATGTCTCCTTTCCGACTCCACCCTGATCTTCACTCAAATTATACCCCAAATACTAATAAAGACAATAAAATATATAACATTGTCAATATATGTATTTATAAGAATTTTAAATTTATTTTTTTTATAATAATATAAATTTTCAATATATTATAATATATATTTATAAACTCTTATCAAATATTATTATTATTTATTTTTTTATATTTTAGACATGATGTATATAATAACCCGTGGAGATTCTCCTAACCATATTAGTAAAAGAAAATATTCGAAATAGGATGTGAAATGAATTAAAAATGCATTTCATTTGATCTCATCTCTAATTCTGTTTAAATAATAATATTTTAACTTAAATAATTTAAAATAACTAATTAACTTTATCATATAATTATTTTTTATATAAAAAAAACTCATGATCAAACAAGCTCACAAGTGTCCAATTGACGTGTGGACGTCTCTGGAGTGGAGTATAATTTTTGCGCAATCATCGATGTGGATTCGCATTCTTAAAACCAAACCAAACCTAACCTAACCAAACTGACAAATATTGTTTCTCTTCCTCTCTCTATAAAAAGACAGCTAATTTATCTCTATAAAAAAAACTCCTTTAAGTAATCCAAACAAAATTTGCCACGTCTGTCCTCCCGGTTTAATTTGAAACAGACCGGTGGCCGCCGTCCCTCCATTTTGTTCTTTTTCTATCTCTCTAGAAGCTTGTCACTATAACGACGGCTAAGAACTCGTTTTGTTTGTTTTTTTCTTAAATTGTTTGTTCTTATAAGGGTCAGTTTGATTCAATTTATTTGATAATAGTTCATGTATATTTTTAACTTTCAGATTATATAAGGTGTAACTTATTTGTTAATCTTTATGTTTGTTGTATATACATAGAAAATTGTAACAGACTTATATGATATCAGTTAATTCATTCATCACATAAAATACATCAAACTAATAAAAATTCAACCAAGATTTTGAGTAATTAAACCGTTAAAATGGTCACAAATCATGAATAATTTACTTGCAATCTCTTAGATTGAAGGGAATAATAATAGTGCCTACCAAAAAAATTAATAAATTTAAATGTTACATCTATTTAATTTAAGCTCTTTTAGAAATTAATTACCATTATGAGTCATAGGTGCACCTAAAGCTATATGTGGATGGGTTAAACGTGTGATAATTAACTACATTTATTATATTAAGAAGATTTGATTGAATCTTTTGATGATTACTTACAGTTATTTTTATTAGTTACTTATTAGATAAGAAACATGAAGAGTAGGTTTGATTAGTTTATTAGTTTAGGGTTAATCAACTTATTCTCAGGTATCTTGAATATAATTATGCTTATTTTAAACTTTATACGAAAAATTCGTTTGATTATAATTATTTTTGTTAAATTATTACGTAAAATTATTGTACTAATTTTTTAAAAAAAAGTGAATGTATATTAAAAATAAAAAAAATTGCTCAAACCCAAAAAAAAACTTGACATTAAATTAAAAAAAATAAAAATAAGAAAAAAATTATTGAACTAGTCAATTACCGAGAATAACGATTAACTCTCCTATGTACTTTATTGACTTTTCTGAACGAAAATTAAAAAACATCATAATAATATTATTATGACATTTATTACGACATGACATATCAGCCACATACTTCCCAACAACTACTCAAAGACTCGGGCATCACCAACCCAATAAATCTCAGTAATAATCCACAAAAGACTCTAAATATGGTACCATATTACCACGCAAACGTTAAACGCTAACGCTGAATCAAACAAGCTCTAATGTTTGTTTGTTTGTTTGTTTCCAGATAAAGGCTGTTTATTTTGTTATTGTGATATGTTTTGTGTTTCGCCGCCGCATCATTATCAAAGTAATCAAACAAGGCCCTAATTTTGCTTCTATTTGCTTCCCACCCCATATACCCAAGTCTGGATCTTTCTCCGTGGAGTCTCTCCTCTTCAACGCATGCTCAAATCCCTCTTCTTAATTTTCGTCATAATCATCATCTATTGAGAATCGAGATGCCTTCTTGGTGGGGAAAAAAATCTCCTAAAAACAGAGTACTGCATCCCGAACTGGATGAATCACAGCAAAATCATCATACGATCAAATCGTCGGCCGGAAATGATACAAATACAAGCAAAAAGAACGTCCCAAGCTTTAACGAGGTCTCCAATACAGTAATTTCGCCTAACTCGCGCATTTCCCCTAGAAATAGCAGAGATTTCACATCCACCGGCGCCGGAGGAAGAGTTAGCTCAGGTGGGTCTTCGGCCTTTTCCGGTTTCGATTCAGATAGGGCTCATCCTCTTCCCCGACCGTCTATTTCATCGACTCCGTCCATGACCACTGATTATAGTAGTACTGGATTGAGATCTGGTTCTGTCTCTGTTTCCAGCGTTAGCTCATCTGGGTCTTCCGAGGATGGTGGTAATGGTATTCACCTTGATCATGTCCAATCTGGTGTTCAGAGGTTAGATAAATCGATTAGAATTCAGTTTGTAATTTGATCTGATCTTAAATATCACTCAAAAAGTTAATTGGATTCAAAATTTCCTTTTGGTAATTGCAGCAGGAGACTTTATGATATGAAGATGAGCCCAAGATCAGGTTCAAGAACAGCTACTGCCAATACATCTCCGATTCATCCGCGATTTTCTGGGTCGAATTTGGATTCCCCAACAGGAAGAATCGAGTGCCACCCACTTCCTCTTCCTCCTCCTCCAGGCTCTCCTACCAGACCTCCTTCCCCATTATCAAACACAAGAACATCTCCAGTAATCGATACCAATCATCTAAATTGTATCTCTAAATGGAAGAAAGGAAGGCTTTTAGGAAGAGGAACTTTTGGACAAGTTTATCTTGGCTTTAACAGGTAATCTAATCTCTAAAATAACTAATCTCTCTTTCTCTATTTATCTCTGCAACTATCTTGAAATTGTCTTATATCTTTGGCAGTGAGAGTGGTCAGATGTGTGCAATTAAAGAAGTGAAGGTTATTTCTGATGATCACACTTCAAGAGAATGTCTGAAGCAATTGAACCAGGAGATCAATCTTCTAAATCAGCTTTCTCATCCGAATATAGTCCAATACTATGGAAGTGAACTGGTATAATGATGTTTGATGGATTATCTATCCGTTGTGTTTGAAATTGGAATGACTTTTTTCCTTACTAATGATCAGGGTGAAGAGACATTGTCTGTTTATCTGGAATATGTATCTGGAGGTTCCATTCATAAACTACTCCAAGAATATGGTCCTTTTACAGAACCCGTTATTCAAAGCTACACTAGACAGATTCTATCCGGACTTGCCTATCTCCATGGACGAAATACTGTACATAGGTAAAAAAAAAACAGAAGTCAAAATCCATTATTTTTGCGAAATACTGATCTTGGTCCTTGATTTTTGAGCAGGGATATCAAAGGGGCAAATATTTTGGTCGATCCTAATGGTGAAGTCAAGCTTGCAGACTTTGGAATGGCCAAGCATGTAGGTTTCTTGATAGTTTTTAGAATTTTCTTAACAAAACAGTTCATGGTGGTTTTGATTTGAAATTTTGAATGATGCAGATCACAGCATGTTCATCAATGCTTTCTTTCAAAGGAAGTCCTTACTGGATGGCACCTGAAGTTGTGATGAATATGAATGGTTACAGTCTTCCAGTAGATATTTGGAGCTTAGGATGTACAATTCTCGAAATGGCTAGTTCTAAACCGCCTTGGAGCCAATACGAAGGGGTGAGAAAAGAAACTATTTTCTTGCGAGTTTCCTCGTTAAATTATATATATTTATGGGTGTTTGTTTTCTCAGGTGGCTGCTATATTTAAAATTGGTAACAGTAAGGATATTCCTGAAATACCCGATCATCTTTCGAGCGAAGCCAAGAGTTTCATAAGCCTGTGTTTGCAACGAGAACCTTCAGCGCGGCCTTCAGCCTTGAAGCTCCTCGAACACCCTTTTGTCCGGGATCAAGGAAGCCCTAGATTTTATTCTGATGGAAATCGATCCCCGGTAAAGTCTTTTAATGTCTCCAATTTATTACCTTGTGGACAAATTTATGATTTTTTGTTGTTTTATCGTGTTTAAACAGGCAACTAGTTCTAGACAAAGTGTGACAGTAAACTCGAGACCTATACTGAGCTCAAGGTACACATTATTGATGATTCTTTATTGAACATGTCTTACAGAAATGAGAATTAGTAAATGATGTATATGGTTATTATGATGGCAGGGAAATTGGAAGAACTATAACTTCTTTACCTGTATCTCCTTGTTCTAGTCCATTGAGAGATTATGGAGCAGCATACAAAAGCTGTTTTCTATCGCCTACACATCGGTCTTATGCTTTTGTGGGACAAAATGTAAATAACGCTGCTTTTGTGGGACAAAATGTAAATAACGCGAGAGATTATCATAGTAGACAACCGGGGAAAATATATACTCCTGAACCGAGTTATAATAGAGAGAATAATCAGTTTAAATTCCAAACATCGAGCACATTCCCTCAATGAGACTAATGATCTCGCTTTGTGTAAAGTTTGAGAAGAGAAGAATTGGGAATGAAGATGTTTTTGACAAAAATTCCTTTTGTTCTCTCTTGTTGTAAATGGACTATTTGTTACAGCCTTGTTAAATGTGGTTTAGTACTTCTTATGATGTCAAAAGTTGGTTTGAATTGAAGAAAATAAACCTGCTAGCTCTCAAAAATATTTTGTTTTTGAAGAACAAAAACATTTTGTTAGCATAATCTTATTCTTGAAGGTTTTTCAAATCTTAACATTATAGATCTTATTAACCTCTCTAGTGAAACACAATAACACTTTTTTACTTGGTTTTATTCTTCCAAATTGTAAACATAATGACCCTTTTAAACTAGAGTGTTTTTAGCTGGAATGTAACTGAAAATTTTGATTTTAGATAAAACCTGAGATATATAGTCTTTTTTATAAATGCCAAAACCTTTCCATACTATTTAGGCATTTTTTTTTTAATTTTTTTTTTCCTTTAGTTAGAAAGGGACAAATTGTCTCCTATTAATTACTTAAGTTGTAAAAGTTTTTTTAATTTAGAAAACTACCATAAACTTTATAAAACTATATAGTTATGTCCCCATTTAAATAGCTTTTTATATATAAAATCAATTGTTTTTTTTAGGTAATACTCTTTTTATTTGAAATTTTAACTCATAAATGATAGAACATTATGAGACTTGGGTGTACTGAAGTCCTTGCGAATAATAAGATATTGAGGAATTGTCCAGATGTAAAATCATAATTATTAATAGAGGCATTTTCCACATAAAAGGGAATATTTTATCACAATATAAAAGGAGAAGTGACGTGAATTATTCGAAAATAGAAGTTGATTTGTTTTGTAAGAAAAAGATATCAATGAACTTTTATGAAATAAAACAAAAAAAATTTAAAAAGATAAAACTTAATTTTTTTTAGTACAAATGTGATCTTACCCTAATTTAAAAAAAAAATTAATATACAAATTCTTTTTTATCTAATTTAAAAAATGACAAAACTTATCTTTATATACTCTAATTTTATTAATAAATTTTTTTGTTATTATTTTAAGTTTACCTCATATCCGTGTCCTCTGAGTGCAGGAACTCATGTCATATTTTTACATCGGACAATAATAAATAAAATAAAACTTTTATAAATGAGAATAAAGAATTTGAATAAATTAGTTTAAAAAAGTCACCCTTAGGTCTAGAAACATTGTGATAATATAACTAATTAATTAATTATATATCCATGATAAGCTACTTTGTGGTCACTACTATTATGCATGTGTATGTTTAACGATAGGTTTTGTACTTTTCACTAAAGTCAATACCTTAATATTCAATTGAAAGCCATTTTATTTTATTTTCTTTCTCAATTTCTTTATTCATCCACTAAACATAATTCCAAAAACAAAAAAGGTACTCTTATAGTTCAAGTTGAAAAAGTTGCCAATAATTTATTTTCTTTATTAAGCATAAAGATTAAATTTTGGATAATAATCCAAATTAATTTCTAAATCATTTGAATTTTTTATAAACATAATAATACATGTATATATTAAAATAGCCCAATTTGAATGGCTGTTATACAATTCAATATTCATTTTAATTCAGAGCATCTTTAATATCTTAAAAAGGACTTTTTCACTTGAATTATTCTATTATGTTTAAATTGATGTAGTTTTGTGATATAAAATATTAAAAGATGTATCTTAAATTGATATTTTTACTGTTATTTTCAAAATAAACGACTTCTAAAAATTAAGTCAACCACTACTCTCCAAATTCCATTTTTTTAAAACAAATAGAATAGGAAAAATAATCAACTAGCATTATCATAAGATGCACAAAATATTAATACATTTTACTTTTTGTGATTTTTTTTCTAAAAGGATTTTTTTTTTGTGTAAGTGTCTATAATTGTTAGCACTTTCAAACAAAAGTCACGATTATTATAAATTTTATAGACTTTTTGTATATTCGTATCTAGAAGTTGGATTTCCTGCTCCCGATTTGTCCATACTCTTTTGTTCCCTCTCACTGGAGAAGCAAAACTGTTTTTAAATTTATTTTTGTTTTTATTATTTTGTCCCACCCCTGTGAGAGGAAACAGAGACAAATCGGGAGTAGAGAATCCCATCTCGTATCTATGGACCAAAATTCCTCTCAATTCTCGATGAGTGATACTTTATTGATATCATTTGACACTAGTCTTGGGACTCTTGTCACTTCTGTCGACATGACTTTTTCGACTTTGCCCTATTTTTTTTTTTTCAAATTATGTTGGCATTTAGGGACTATTATTATTTTTTTTGGGTGGTGTGGGTGGGTTGTGGTGGGGGACACATCACATTTGGATTTAGGATAGTATTGAAATAAGGGTTTTTGATAATGTTGTTTGCATCCACAATGCAAAAACGCGTTTGGCCAACTTCACTCAGTCTTCTTCCATTTCGACTGCAATTAAATAAGATCATTTTTTTATAAATAAAATAAGGAAATGTTAAATAGAAATGATGTTCAAATGGGGTTTAGTTAATATATAATTTATTGAAAACCTTCTTAAGTTATACTACCAATTAGCTTTACAATGGCAATTAACTGATTTTGGAACTATACTATATATATATATTCAAATGGGAAAAAAATACTAAAAAAAGTCCATATTTTCAGAACTCAATGGAAAGTTAGGCAGTTGGGTTTATGAGCATTTGGAGTCGACGTTCACACTTCATAACACCCATTTCCATTTTCTTCCTCCTCAGATCTCTCTTTATATATCTCTCTCTGTAATTTCTTCTCTTTTCAAAAAAGGGTCCTCCTTTGAGTCTCTCTTAAACCTTCTTACCTCACCAGTTGACCAGTTGAAACCTCACGTGTTTCTTGGATTCATCGTCTATCATAGCTTCCTCCTCTTGAGCTCAGGCTAAAAAGAGCTTCTTTTTTGTGGGCAGGGGGTTATCTTTCATCTGCATTTGTTAGTCCCTGGATTTCAATCGTTTAAGGTAAGAATATGTTATCATTGTTCTGATTTGAAAAGTGGGTTGTAAAAATGATTGCTTGATTTTGTTTCTTGGCTCTCTATAAGAAGCAATGAAGAATGATACCCATGTTTATTTATCATTGTGGATGTGTACTAAGTACTAACCAATCCATTGAAACCAAACAATCGGCAGCTGTATAAGGAATCATCCATTGAATATTGGTTGATTTTGTTTTTCAATTTACTCAATGCATATCAAAGATTTGTATAATTCAATTATTTGGTTAGGTTTGATTGGGCATGAAGACATTTGGCAATGGAGAAGTTGATTTGGAAGGCGGAGGTAAATTGGAAAAGACTATAAGAAATGAGAGCAAGTCATACAGAATGAACAACCAGTCGTTGTTATCTGGAATTGCATATTGCGTTTCTTCGTGTAGTATGATACTCGTTAATAAATACGTGCTTTCCAGTTATAATTTCAATGCTGGCATTTCTTTGATGCTTTACCAGGTTAGTTATATACTTCTGAATCATCGAATCAAATTGAACCAAAGATCTTTTCATCAATTCTCACAGTTTGTATGTTTCGTGTGTAGAATTTGGTTTCGGTGGTGGTGGTAGCTAGTTTGAGTTTTTTGGGTGTGGTTTCAACTGAACCACTTACATGGAAATTGATCAAAGTTTGGTTGCCTGTAAACGTTATATTTGTGGGGATGTTAGTCACAAGTATGTTTAGTCTCAAGTATATAAATGTAGCCATGGTTACTGTCTTGAAGAACGTTACTAATGTAATGACTGCTGTGGGAGAGATGTATCTGTTCAATAAGCATCACGATAACAGAGTTTGGGCCGCTCTTTTCTTAATGGTAGTTGACAACATCTGTTCTGTTATGTTCTTCGATGCGATATTTTCTTCTATGTTTTTGATTTCCTGTTCTTTGGTGGTCTGCGCAGATTATTTCAGCAATTTCAGGAGGAATTACAGATTTATCGTTTCATAGTGTTGGTTATGCATGGCAGTTTGCTAATTGTCTCTTGACAGCTTCTTATTCTGTAAGTATTGATTCAATGATTGAATGCGTGTTAGATATTGTAATGGCGGTTTGACATGTACTGCGAAAACTGGGCAGTTAATACTGAGAAGGGTGATGGACACGGCAAAACAAGTAACAAAATCTGGAAACTTGAACGAGTTCTCAATGGTCTTGCTAAACAACACCCTTTCGTTGCCATTAGGAATCGTGCTTATTTTCGTGTTCAATGAAGTGGACTACCTTTCTCAAACGTAAGTTCTTCATTCTTTGAAATGAAACGAATATATAAATGAATTTGTTAAAGTTATGAATGAATTGATAATTGCAGACCACTTTTGAGGATTCCTACCTTCTGGTTGGTAATGACATTGAGCGGATTCTTGGGTTTAGCCATAAGTTTCACTTCCATGTGGTTCCTTCATCAAACGAGTGCCACCACTTACAGGTAAAATCACCTATCTGAAATGATCTGAAATGCATTGGACAGATCTTCTTCATGATTGTTTATACTTTATATTGTATGTTCCTTGCAGCCTCATTGGATCATTGAACAAAATCCCCCTCTCAGTCGCGGGAATTCTTCTTTTCCATGTCCCCACGAGTCTCGAGAATTCAGGCAGTATATTTTTCGGTGAGTCCTGCATGGTCTGGTCTGGGTGATGAAATTTTAATAATATAATCAATTAAAAGGGTGATGACCACCTTTTGTTAATAATTGCAGGTCTTGTGGCGGGTATATTCTTTGCCAAGGCGAAAATGAGAGGTAAGTCTCAGGCAGCTTAAAAACAAACCAGGGGATGGATGGATTATATTATAATAGCTAGGTGTGGAAGAAAGGAATTAAATGATTCCAATGAGATGATGATGTAAGTTAAAATTAATTGATATGATCAAATGTAATAATAATATATAAAGTATACATTTGGAATACTACATGAGTTTCCTTCTGCTTCTTATAATTGTGATCCCCAATGGTGATGGAATGATATCTATATTATTAATAAGAGGCAATGTGAGTTGGAACAGATGTGACTTACGGTTTTACAGAGAATGCAAGGTCTTGATTCTTTGAATGGCTTGCTTTACTCTGGCCGAGGGTTCTTCATATAAGATAGATGGGTTGTCAAATGCAGAAGCCATACTCGGTTCACCAAGGAAAGCTAAGAACGTATCAGAAACCGACGCAGACAGGGAATCGAGATTGTAACCGCCCTCCAAGAAAAACACACACCGACCACCACATAGTTCTTTTGCGATCTGCTTGATGTTTGAAGCAAGATTGTAATAAGTTCCAGTTGTGAATTGCATACTGGCAAGGGGGTCCAACACATGTGCATCATATCTGTGTAGAAATAAAAACGAATAAGGGCATGGAGAGTATCTATATATAGAATAAAAAAGACAATGAAACTCACCCTGCCGAGACAAGAATTATGTCGGGCTTGAATCTCTGAGCAGACGGAGCAATCACTTCATCGAACACTCTCCTCATTGCTATATCGCCAGATCCACCGGGTAAAGGTAAATTTAGGGTTGTTCCTTCTCCAGCTCCATGACCTATCTCATTGAATTTACCAGTTCCAGGGTAACTTCCATCCTGCATGGAATTAACATAAGTTTAGATCTATGTGACAAGCAGAGAGATAATAAGACTTTCTTCCTTACTTGATGAGTTGAAAGAAAGAATATATTAGGGTCGTCATAGAATGCATCGTTTGTTCCATTTCCATGGTGAACATCAAAGTCAATGATGAAAACGCGATTCAACCCGTGTTGTCGTTGGGCGTATCGAGCAGCAATCGCCACGTTTCCAAAAACGCAGAATCCCATAGGTCCCTTTGGTACGGCATGATGCCCTGGAGGTCTTATGAGAGCAAAACCAGTAGGAGGGTCCCTACTAATCTTTGACGCTGCTACCTAACATTCATAAAAAATATATTGATTTTAGAAACAAAACAAAAAGAAATTAAATATTTGCACCGAAGAAATAACATAAAGACTTCAATGACTAACGTCTTGGATTGAGACATCACCACTGAATCTACTAGGGAAATCCCTGCTCCAGCTGCAATGAGAGATTCCTGAAACGTCTGCATCATATATATGCATAGCAATTGTAAATTGGATTGACAAGGAAAAGCCAATTGAGTCCAATATTCTTACAGAGGCAGTAGCATAAGTTGGTCCAGACCCTTCAATAAAAATGATCCCTTGCTCTGAAGCCCGTTCCATAGCCTGTAATAACACAGAAAGCTCAGGCAGTAGCATAAGTTGAAAAAATGAAGATTTCATTAAAACTATGATCAAAGCAAAAGTTGCATCAATTATGGTAGAAATACAACCAAATATTTACAAGACATGAAGACAAACTAGGGTCAATGTTGCTCATTCAAACGGAAACAAGATGAATCTCATAATGGAGAGAGGAGGAAGAAAACTAGGGGGGTGAAGAAACACTACCTTCTCAAGCCCTGAAACATAAGAAGTTGTGTGAACACTTGCTATATCATCCACTGAAGCAGGCCTGAAATTTTGCAGCTGAATGATTTCTGCTCCACGAAACTGAATTAAAGTAAAGATGTATTATAAAGACCAAGAGAATGTGTAAGTTTTTAACTTGATCCATAAACAAACCAGAAATGCGATAGTACCAAATGCAATATATACCTTTGGAGTGAGTTCCATTTTTTCAAGAGCCTTAACTATAGCAGGAACCCTTAAATGTGATTCTGGATGCGCTTCCTGTAATAAGCATTCATTTAAACTCAATGAGAAGAACACATAAAGATTGAATTTTAGCTCCACATCAAGACTGTTGGTCACCTGGTTATGGCCCATAGCAGGAGCTATGGAATATATAATCTTTGCTGCATTCAGATGGGTATCGGAAGGTATGAATGTATCTCCATCCCCAGTAGTCAAACAAGATACCAAACTATTTGTGTTATGTCTGTCACGCTTCAGAACACATCTTTGTTTTATTGTCTTCCTGCTTGGGTCGAAAACAAGATTCTTCCATTTGCAAATAGAATTCCACGAGAAGGACGACATATGACCTATCAAGATTATAAAAGTGACACGATGATTGATTGGAAGCTATTAAACTATACCAAATTTGAAGAGCAAGATAATCAATTGTAAGAGTTCATACATACAGCAGCATGAGAATGGAGTAGCAACAAGTGAAGCTTAAGAGTATCATCATCATAGCTCATAGGGTATTATTACTAAACTCAGTTTCAAAATCAAACAAGTAATAACCACTGAAATTCAGAGAATGGGTCCCAATTCAAGTGGTGGATTATTTAATTAGAACATCTCATCTCCTTTCTGGAGTTACCAATGGAGGTTATTAGTTTAAGTTACCGACGATTGAATATGACGAAATAGAAAACCCTCAAGAAGATTTCCTTTCCGTTTTATCATTATTGTTAATCAGAAAAACCTAGTTCTGTGTTGTATGTCGTGATATTTTACGGATTAGAGAGAGAGAGAGAGAGAAAGAGAGAGAACCTCCGGCTCCGGGGAGAATCCCAAGCTCCATGGGAATGGACTGGTAGAGCTGCTGCTTGAGGCTTGAGCGCGCGCACAAATTCGCAGGCAATGGAGGATTATCAACTACGATAAAGCATAAACCGACACGTGGACTTATAAAAACAGATTATATATAAAAAAAATTATACAATAGTATGAACTTTTTGTTTGATGTTTAAATATATCACTGGGAGTGAATTTATATAGATATTTCGTACTCATAAAATGTATATACATAAAAGTGAAGTATTATTTTTTTCATTTGTTAATTTTTTTTCATTTATACATGTGACGCTGTCTTACTGGAATATCCGGAAATTTGGATTAATTCGATGATACCAGTACATGTATTATCTGTATCCCATTCATGAACACCAATACACAAAAGTAAAGCATCACCTCCCTTCTTTGTTTATTTTTTTCTTTGTACATGTGTTACTTTCTTAATTGATAGATATACTGCATATACATTTAGCAACTTGAAAAAGAGAATTTTTTATACATATATTGATAACAACTTGAAAAAGAGAATTTTTGATAAGGAAATGAGAAATTAATAGGAAATGATGTGACGATTCGTTAAAAAAATAACAAATTTGCAACTTTATTAATATTATTGTTTAAAAAAAATTATTATTATATTTTTTTTATAAAAAAATAAATAAAAAATAATTTTAAAGTGAATTAATAAAACGAGACATTACTAAGCGCTTCATATTCATCTGTAAAAATAATAGTATTTTGAAATGGGAAATTGGACGAAATGACCCTAAAAATAGGCCTATTTGCCTCCGTGGTCAGGTTTAATAATATTTGATCTGGTGACCACTTATTTTTTTTTGGACAAATTTACCCTTTTCGCGTAACGCGAAGGGAGTTCGCGTTTCGCGAAGTGAGACGCTGTGAAAAGTCCAGAATACCCTTACTATATAATACAATCCAGCCATTTTTTTCATTTCTTTTCTTCTTCTCTCTCTTCTCCCCTCTTCTCCTCCTTCTCTCTATAGGAGGCGGCTTCTGCGGCGACGATGAGCACCACGACGAGCACGAGCATCCCACTTGGTACGTTTATTCTCTTCATGTTTTTGTTGTTCGTTTATCATCTTCACATCTGCATTTTCGAATCACTGTTTTTGTTTTTGAATCTGCATCTGCACCACGATGAGACTAAGCGTTTCGCTAAGCCTTAGCGTTTCGCTAAGACCTTCTCGTTTCTTTCTTAATCATCAATCACATCTATTTACCCCGATCTGCAGTTTTAGCTAAATCTTATGCTGACTTTTATGGCCAAAAGCAGAGTCTGGATTGAAATATTGTTTATTCAATTAATGTGTCAGTTGAAACCTGAGGAAGGTCCAGATTATGAAATAAATGTGGTTCCTTTAATTGTTTCTTCAACTAATACCTTACCAGTTTTTTTTCTTATGCTTTAGATGATGTCTTACTTTCCTCTTTAGAGAGATGGAAAGCTTCAAGTGGTATGTTTTATAGGGAAATCTTGTGCTTTCTTGCATGATTGAATTGTATCTTTGTTCAGATTGTTATATGTACTAAACCATTTTGAGATCTTATATGTCACTCTCTTTGTTTTATATGGGGTCTTATATCTAGAGTGCTCTTCAAGCCTCGATAAATGGCAAATAATGAGGTGGAATCGAACGCACTTCGTGGAGTAGAATGGGAAGTTGTTTCACCTACAACATCGGCTGCTGCTGCTGCTCCTAGTACACATGCTAAAGACACAAATGCATTTTGGTCATTATTGGACAGCAATGGCAGAAGGAAAGGTGGCAGGTTTTATCATTAAGATGGTGAAGGGACATCAATATTGCTAGTAATTTAAAGGGTGGAACTAACTATTGCACTTGTTAATATAAATTGTAGTAATTGGTTGTGAATTGTGATACAATTACTTTGATCATATGCAATGTTTCAAGTTAAAAGTTTTTTCTTTGCATACTTTCATTACAATCATAATGATGTTTTAAACCAAACTTTATTCATAGTGTTCCTAATGATGTTTTAAACCAAACTTTTAAATATATGTTATATTACTAAACAAAACTTTCAATTTTCTTGTTGCTATTTTACTAGCATCTTGTCTTGGTGTAGCATTCTGGATTGGAATTCAGTATTTTTTTCAGATTAACAAATAACAACTCTAGATATAGTCGATGTAATCTTTGTGTTTAGCATTGTTTTTATGAAAAAATCTTTTTAAAAAGAAGCATATTTGGACACTGTTGGACACAAAATTACAGAGGTTATATAACTACCTATATAAGTATATATAATGAGAACATGTTCTAAGAGTTACATCAGCCTAGTAGTAGTATTCTCATTCGTGGTTAGGAATGATCTTTATTGAGAGGTTTCAAGTTGATGGTGTGGGCAAGGCCTCTCCGGTTCTCCTCTAGTCCACATGATTATGAGATCTCCTCGTTTTCTTCCCAATGTGAACAAAGTGCCTGCATAGACAACAACAACCCATGAATTATGAGGTATCAAATGAAGTAAAAATGGAAAAACTATAATTTAGATCTTGATAAGAGAAAATAATTGGTAATTTTCCAATAAGATCTTGATTATGAAAGTACAAATAAGCTGAATGAGTATAACCAAATGAAGTAACCAAAACTACACTATCTGGATCATAACCAAAGGAAGAAAAATCACTTTTAATTTTATGTTTGGTAATTTTCCAACAAGATTGTGAATTTGTGAGTATGATGATAGAGATAGTGACAAATACCTAATCCATATGCAATCATTGCCCATAAGAAATATCCTGCTCTGAGATTCTTCTTTGATAACCAGTCAAACCTCTTCATATGCGCGCCTTAGCGTTACGCTAAGTGCTTAACGAAACGTTAAGTGCTTTGCGTAACGCTAAGTGTTTAACGAATCGCTAAGTGCTTAGCGAGACGGGAGACGCGAATCTTCCCTGAAACGGAACTCTAATGAGCTGCAAATATCATCATGAACAATAATGAACCAAAATATCAACCAATATGAAGAATAATGAACCAAATATCAACCAATATCAACAAATATCAACAAATACCAACAAATATCAACCAATATCAACCAAATATAAACAAATATTAACCAATATGAATAGATTAAACGATTTAGGGTTAGAGTTTGGGTTTGAAACATGGATGTGTATGATGAAAATCGATTCAGGTTAGGTTAAGTTTACTTATCTTTCATTTGATGTTGTTTTCCGTAGGCGCCCTCGCCGTCGCTTCGCCGCCACCGTCGAACAAGAGAAGATAGAAGAGAGAGAAAAGAAATTAAGGAAATGAAAAAATTTGAGTTTTTATATAAAACCTAATCCACTTAGCGTCTCAGCGTTACGCGAAAGGGGTATTTTTGTCCAAAATTTTTTAAGTGGTCACCAGCTCAATAAAAATTAGAGAGTGACCACAGAGCTAAATAGTTAAGTTTTTGGTATCATTTCGTCAAATTTCCCTTTGAAATGGATATTCACAGGTGAAACAATGGAGGGCTGTATATTTTCGCTCCTAAAATAATTTAAAATCAAATTAAATAATCATTATTGTTGGTACTTGGTAGTCACAATAATATGATTATTTTTCATTTTCATGGTGGTTGGATTGATCATATAAAAAGATAAGATCATAACTCATTTTCCTACCCACCTTCCCAAACGTGATCCTCACTAAATCATCATTACTTTGCACAAAGCCTTAGAGAAATTTTTAATATATATTATTAATAATTATATAATTCAAAAAGTTTACTATAATCCTCTTTATTATTTCTTAAATATGATAATTCAAAGCTGTCCAAACGAAACATCTAATTATGTCATGAGCCAAAACAAATAAAATTGATATATGTATTATATATTTATATGTAACAATCAAAATTATAATTTTTATTTTACTTATTATGGACATTGGTTGCTATGCTCTCAAAATATAAGTGTTGCTGCCAATGCCATTAGGTTTAAATGTTTAATAGGTTTTTTTATATGAAATTAAACTTATTATTTTAAGGAATATTTTTTATGGTTATTCGGATATACAAGAAGGCTTGTCTAATTTGTTGATAGAGTGCAAAATGTGTTTCCATAATATTTTGAGTGTATACCTTCTTCTGGATTAGGGGTAAAAAAAAAAATTAGGTATGCCTAACATCCCTAATGTGTTGAGTTCAAATTTTTCAGTTGAGTATGTTTGCGAACTATATGCTTAAGGCCTACTAGGGGCTTAAATAGGCTTCAGCCCACCCCGAAAAAAAATGTATATTTTTTTACAGTAAAAATATAACACTATCCTTAATTGTTTTCAATCTAATTCTAAGTTCACTCTAAAAAATTTCAAACTCACTCCAACTCTAATTCCTGAATCTGTAGTCGTAGTCTAAAAAAGAAGTGAAACTCAGTGTTCTTGTAAAAGTTGTGACTGAATTTTCTTTACTATTTAAAAGATAATGTAAATAAATAAATGAGAAATATGGTACTAACACACAAATACTCATATAAACAAGAGGGTCTAGCCTGGCCATAACTCGGTTGGTTGGGTAGCATAAAATATTTTTATATAAATGACAGTAACAATGAGAAAGTACTATCATTATTGATAGTTTTTATGTAGCCAAGTAGCATAAAATATTTTTATGTAAATGATAATAACGATGAGAAAATATTATTGTTATTGATAGTTTTTCTGTAGCTAAAAGGAATTAGCAATAATAAACTAGGTGTATTTTATTTGTTTGTCTAATATTATTATCAGGCCCGAATAAATTTTATGAAAACATTTTAGCTCATATTTTAAGTTCTAGCTAAAAGCAAATTAAAATATATCTATTAATGTAAGCAAACAAGTATCATGAACCTAGTAATTAATGCACTTATCGTCAAATAATTGAGGGCCAAATTGAAGTTTTGTTGTTATTTTTGTAGTTGTATAACTGGTGACTTTATAAATACTTAAATAATAACAATAACTCGTAATTTTAGTTTTAAAGAAAATAAGTTATATTATTAATTTTATATAAATATAAATTGCTTATATGATTGTTGTTGCAGTGAAAAACAAATTATTTTAATAATACAAAATATTCAACATACAAAGTGAAAAATAATATGATATATTTTAATAAGTTAATAACAAAATAAAATACACCAAGATCTACAAATATTTGTTAAAATACACCACGATCTACAAACATTTGTTATTTTTCTAAGCTACCCGTATTAATGAAACATATAATAAATTATTCAGTAAAGTCAATATATTTTCAATTAATAAATGGGCCAGACTAATTATGGAGTTATGGCATCGACTTGTTATATATTCGCTGAAAGCTATGTTTTGTTTTGTTTAATCAATTCCTCATACTAATGATATTAAATCAAAGAGTGTTAATGATTTTATTTATTTATTTTTTTGTTAAGGTATATATATATTTTTAAAAAATAGAAAAAAAATGTTGAAACACAATCACAAATAATGACATGAAAATTAAAAAAAAAATTAAAAAAAAGAGAGAATGATACCCAATAAGTTATCGAGCTCGTAAATTCTCGACGTAAACATGTGTCCCGTCTTTTTGTAATAGTCAAAGATTCCATTCAATATCTCGTTATTTGGATGAAGCATTATTTATGGTTGTATTTTTATTAATAATATGTGCATGAAAAAATGATGTGTTATGCCTAGTCGTAAATATCACAAAGAGGTTGAATCACCATTTGTTTTTGCATTGTCGATGAGTGGCCAATATTTGTAGTCGTTTGTAGAGTATTATTGAGATTTGTTGAATGATGTCCGAGTGTTTGAGTAGTTGTTGAAAAGTTTGAATTGATGTGAATGATATGACAGATCTACATATTTGGGTTAACATCCAAATTATTTTTTGATGAATTATTTGGTTAAAGATAAATCATCGAACTTTTAACGATCGTAACAAAAAGTAAAACTCTATTATGGGTCGAAATCTCCATAATGTTTAATCTACTTTTATATCTAATTCGACTAGCAAAATCACTAAATCGATGATCAAACATGTCCTTAACCGTGACATTTTTACATATAACAATTGTCAATAGAAACAAGCTCATGATTTTTCGTAGCTAGACTTTTAACACTAAACCAAATGTCGTCACAAAACTAATCGAAAAACCATCTCCACAATGAATCTCGATTGTTTACGAAAAATTTTCCACATAAAATAAATTATCTTCCAATTGTTATACCCCGCTAGATAATTAAACGGGGATACTTACTTGCGTTCTACAAAAAGTAAGACTCTGTTATAGGACAAAGTCTCAATAATGTTTAATTTACTTTTATATATATTTCGACTAACAAATCACTAGATCGATGATCAAACATGTCTTTAATTGTGATATTTTTACCTATAACAATGAAAATAAACTAATGATACACCGTAACTAGATTTTTGACACTAAACCAAATGTCGTCCCAAAACTAATCGAAAAATCATCCCCGAAATGAATCTAGATTGTCTACGAAATTTTTTCCACATAAAGTAAATTTTCTTCCAAATGTTACACCCTGCTGGATAATTAAACATTTTGGTGAACCAACCAGAACAATTATAACCATATTTACATTTAATTATTGATACACAAATATTATTTTGTGCTCCGTTACAAATTTATTACACCATTTTGATAAAAGAATCTTATTAAAAAAAATAAAAAAATAAAAAATAAAAAATAAAATAAGATATGAAATATTCATTTGCAATAGTTTATATTATTATTATTTTAATATATATAGAAGATATATATAGAAGATTATTGTCAAGCCATAATTATAACACTCACTTCTTAATAATTTTAAGATTAATTTTAAATAATTTAAAAGGAAGTCCCAATATATATGTCGGCACGTCGCGACAACCCACGGCTTTGAATATATATATTTATTTATTTGAAAAACGACTTTGAAATTTTGGGCTTCCATGTCATTTTTCCCTCTCTTCACATTGACAGAGACGGTATTATCTCACCCTCACCGGAAATATGTTTTTTTTTTTCTATTACAAAATTTCATATAAATATTTATTCAACAGTTAATTAACAATATAAAGGGTGGTAAAATTTAATATGGTAATTGTTATAGCATAATTAATTAATTGAGCTAAGAGTTTCCATCTTAGCAAATTACTGTATTTTGTAAGTTTTTTCTTCTATTTTTTTTAAACTAAGAAATTATGATACTAAAAGTTGTTTAGTTATGAGCTTTTAGAGACAGGAGGATAATGTTTGGTATTAGAAATAAGATATTGTCAAATCTAAAGAGGTGACACAAATTGAAAATTGTATTTGGATTTTAGCCCTTTTTTTTTATTTTTTTAATTTGATCCATATTGCAAATGAATGAATGCATATACTGTTCATATAATAAAAACTTTCAAAATTGTTTCAAATTTAATATGATTTTGTCTTCATAACTCATATTTTTTATTACATTTTTCATGCCTGAATTAGTTACTCTAGGTGGGTTTAACTTATTGATTTTTTTTAAGAGAAAATAAATATTTTAATTTGAATCATTAATAATTACAAATTGGACCACTTTTCTTCCTCTTAGTGTTTTTATATAGAAAAATATGACCCCTCATATATTTGTTTTTAGGTTGAATTATTTGGTTGAAACGAAATCTGAGAAATCTCATACCACTTTTCTTCTTCTTAATGTTTTTATATAGTAAAATATGACCTCTCATATATTTGTTTTTAGGTTGAATTATTTGGCTGAAACGAAATCTGAGAAATCTCAATAACTATCGACAACTGATGATAAAATCCATTCACACTACCATTATCATGTCGATGTCTGATCTGAGATCCAATGTATACTGATTATTTTATTACTCTCTTCTAAACTGTTTTTTCATAATTTGCAAGAAAATCTATGTCAATAATTTTTTTATAATATTTTTGTTGTTATGTTTTAATTATTTATTTTCTTTTAAAAAGAAAATAAGTTAGCATGACCCAAACACCGTTTTAAATGAAAATCAAAACCGTAAAGAAACCAAATGTTATCGCTTACTTAAAATATTAAGAAATATACAATCTATCTAGTTACTTCATGATATACTTGATTTTATCCATGTTTTTTTTTATAAATATACAAGGATTAATAGTCTTTTAAATTTATGAACGAAAAAAAAAATAATAATATAATTGTACTATTATTTTAATTTAATAAATTATTAGGGCTTACATCAATTAAGAAAAACAATACTACAACTAATTTTTTGGACAGTTGCTTTATTCTCAAGTTTATTTTTTGGTATATATATATATTGAAGAAACTATAGCACAAAATTTACAGTATCCGTCACCGGTGCTGATTTCACGGCCATCCTCTGAGAGTAGATTTACAGTCTTACCGATTTCATATCATTGATTCAAGGTCAGCTCTCTTTATCTCTCTCTCTCTGCTCAACTTTTTCCACCATTAACGTGTAATCTACTTGTCAAAGCACACATACACATAACAACGACGCATTATTCGCCGTCCCTTATTATATACATCATGTGTCGATTCACATCTTGAATCTTCTTCATATACTCATCTCTCTCGTCTTCTCTCTTCATCTGTAGTGATGAATCAATAAACATTGCTCATCCTTGTCACATCTCTCAGATCTGAAGTTTTCTAGTGTCAGGTAACTTAAGCAGCTTTATCAATCGTCTTTACTTCGATTTTTCCACTTCATATTCGAGCTTTTACTTCATTTAATGGTTGATGATATGTAGATCTGTTGCGTCATTTTCTTATTTGTCGTTTGAGAACGTCTGCATTGATAATTTCCGTAAATTATGGTTTGGTCACTTCTTTTCTTCAATTAATACATTCTGAATAGGTTTTGTTTAGCTGGACCTACTGTTTTGAAGCTTTTGAATAGTCTTGGTATAGGTGGACCAATTGACAATCTAATCCAGATCTCAGTTTAAATTCTCAAATGACCTTGAAATTTTAATATGAGTTTTCTTTTTTCGATTAACTGCTTTAGAACCTGGATTATGTTCATCTCCTAGACTTAAAATTTATATGTTTAGGTGGAGATTGTCTGTTTTCTGTATAAGAAAGGATAAATGAAGATAAGAAATATTCACTTTATGATAGGAAATGAACAGTTATAGCGATATAATGAGCTATACAAGTCATTTGTGCCTCTGATTTTGGCTATGCTATGTCGGTTTTCAGATTGAGTCTAAACAATCTGGATCTGCTTGTTTGCAAATGAGTTTAGCTGCTCGAATCGGAAGTTTTAGATGTGTAGATTTGGTCTTGCGACTTCGATGGAAAATAGTATAATCAGTTGGTACTTGTTATTTGTTGGTTGTAGGTGTAAGTAAACTTGAGAGGGACAATCCTGAGGGTAAGTATGGCAATAGGAAAGTACTCCAGAGTTGATGGCCGGAAATCCTCCTCAAGTTACTGTTCTACAGTGACAATAGTTGCATTTGTTGCTCTTTGTTTAGTGGGAGTATGGATGATGACATCGTCATCTATAGTCCCCGGCCAGAACACTGAGGTATCTACTCTGGAGAAGAAATCCGACTTGAAGGACCAAGTACTTGATACTAAACAGAGCACTTCTAGCAGCGAGAATAGTGATGGAAATGGTAAGCAATTTGAGGACAATAGTGGTGATTTGCCTGACGATGGATCAAAAAATGATGACAATATCAGCAAATCTCAGGAGGAAAGCAATGATTCTGAGGATAAAACTAGTCAGACTGCCACAGAAGACAACCAAGAAGAGAAGACTGTAAAAGAGAGTGTAGAGGAGGAGTCTAAGTCAGAAGACACATCCAAGACTGAAAGTGAAAGTCAAGAAGGTAAAGAGGATGTTGATTTGAAACTAGAAAAGAAGGATGACTTCGAATCTACTCCAAACAAGGAATCTGAAGTCGGGGAAACAAAAACAGAAGATGAGAACGAGAACAAACCAAATCCAAATGAGACTGAGAATAAACCAGACAACTCTAATGAGGTTAAAGACCAGGATAATGTTGGTGAGAATAAAGAAGAGAAGGACATAAAAACAAACGAGCAGTCTTCTGCTGAAGTATTTCCTGCAGGCGCACAGTCAGAGCTTTTAAACGAAACCACCACCCAAAATGGGGCATTTTCAACTCAGGTTACGGAATCTAAGAATGAAAAAGAATCGCAGAAGTCGTCTCAATCTGATGAACAAAGTGGATATAACTGGAAACTATGCAATGTCACTGCTGGCCCAGATTTCATTCCTTGCCTTGATAACTTGCTAGCTATTAGGAGCCTTCGATCAACAAAGCATTATGAGCACAGAGAGAGGCATTGTCCAGAGGATCCTCCTACCTGTCTCGTTCCTCTTCCAGAAGGATACCAGAAATCCATTGAGTGGCCCACTAGCAGGGAAAAGGTGCATGATTTTTTTCTATCGTTTTGCGCGTCTCTTAAATTTTTCTGTGCTCAAATGAATTTCTAATATTTTTTTTTGTGCAGATATGGTATCATAATGTTCCACATACAAAGCTGGCTGAGGTTAAGGGACACCAGAACTGGGTTAAAGTTAGTGGTGATTATCTTACCTTTCCTGGTGGTGGAACCCAGTTTAAGCACGGTGCACTTCATTATATTGATTTCATTCAACAGGTTGGATTCTGTAACTCTTTCAATATATTAAGAGTTAGTCATCAATTCTTTAACATGGATGCATGTTTTGATTCTACAGTCTGTACCTGATATTGCCTGGGGAAAGAAAACTCGAGTGGTGTTGGATGTTGGGTGTGGGGTTGCTAGCTTTGGAGGCTATCTTTTTGACAGAGATGTGCTCACCATGTCTTTGGCCCCGAAAGATGAACATGAAGCTCAAGTTCAATTTGCACTTGAAAGAGGAATCCCTGCTATATCTGCTGTAATGGGCACCAAGAGACTACCATTCCCTGGTAGAACATTTGATGTTGTCCATTGTGCTCGTTGTAGGGTCCCCTGGCATATTGAAGGTATTAAATTAAGTTAATTTGATAATTATTATTTAGAATCTCCTATTTAATTAGATTCAGTTCGAATTAAGTTAAAAATCTAGTTTAGTTCGTTAAGCTATCAATTATTTAACTTAACTCATAATATAGAAAGAACATATAAAAGAGATCTTTAACGAGGATACAAGTCTTTAGTATATCAATAACTTAATTTTAAGATATTTTTATTTTACACACTTTATTTAACTAGTTCAGTATTAGGCATTTTAACACTTATTTTTCAGTTTTATAAAACGCAACCTGATAGTTGATTCTTGACTCTTGCAGGTGGTAAACTTCTGTTGGAGCTGAACCGCTTACTTCGGCCTGGCGGTTACTTCGTGTGGTCTGCCACTCCTGTTTACCAAAAGCTTGCAGAAGATGTTGAAATCTGGGAAGGTAGATGATTAGTTTATCATTTTGACTTAAAACCCTTTTCATTGAGAAATGTTCATAGGTTGTTAATCATTATATATGCGATTCCATCATCTGCAGCCATGAAAACGCTAACGAAAGGAATGTGTTGGGAAGTTGTTTCAATAACAAAGGACAGAGTAAACGGAGTAGGTATAGCAATATATCAGAAGCCAATGACAAACGAATGTTATGTACAAAGACCACAAGGTGAACCTCCACTTTGCCAAGAATCCGATGATCCAAACGCAGCCTGGTATTTTGCCCTTCCCCTGGTTCTCTGTTTGAAAATCCAGGTTAAATTTCTTGAAAACATGATTCTTGTTACTACAGGAATGTTCCACTGCAAGCTTGTATACACAAAGTGCCTGTGGAAGCAACAGAAAGAGGGTCTCAATGGCCAGAGCAATGGCCAGAAAGGTTAACAAAGTCACCTTATTGGTTATTGGGCTCTCAAATTGGAGTTTACGGAAAACCTGCACCTGAGGATTTCATGACAGACTATGCACATTGGAAGCGTGTTGTGAACAAGTCGTATCTGGGCGGTATGGGAATTGATTGGTCCTCTGTAAGAAATGTCATGGACATGAAATCTATTTACGGAGGGTACGTATGGAAATCAAATTCCTTTTTTTCTTTTTTCCTCGGAGTTATTAAATGTATCATATATATATAGGTTTGCTGCTGCTCTAAAGGACATGAAGATATGGGTACTGAATGTGGTCCCAATAGACTCACCCGATACACTTCCGATTATCTTCGAGCGAGGATTATTTGGAATTTATCATGATTGGTGCGAGTCACTTAGCGCCTATCCTAGATCCTACGATCTTCTTCATGCTGATCATTTATTCTCCAAAATCAAGAAAAAGTAAGTATCAATTGTATTATTTATGTAAAATGAAAAAATGATAGCACAAAGAGATTACTCCATGCATCAATATTTATCTATGTAAAATAACATTAACAAAAATCGTTATATTTGGCTGTTTACAGATGCAACTTCATGGGGTTGGTAGCGGAAACAGATCGTATTCTTAGACCAGAAGGAAAACTGATTATTCGAGACCATGTAGATATAATAAGCGAGCTGGAGAGTTTGTTTAGGGCAATGCAATGGGAGATCCGATTAACTTACTCCAACGACAATGAAGGGCTTTTATGTGTCCAGAAGACCATGTGGCGCCCCATCGAGACTGAGACAATCTCTTATGCCATTGCTTGAGAGAAGCTCATCGAGGTTCTTCTACTGACAATCAATGCCCCTCCGAATGGCACGTCAAATAGGTACAAAAATTCAATTGTGTTATGAAACCGAAAAAAAAAAGACTACCACATTGTATTCTTTCCATGAGCAAAGGCTAGCATATGTATCATTATAATCTTCTTCCATAGATTTAATTTTTTTGTTTTGTTTTTGGTTAACTTTAATGTTCTCATTTTCCAAGTGCTGTTTAGATTGTAATATTGAAGAATATTATTGCTAATGGAGGAAAAAATAATATCATTCTTCATACTGTTATGCATTTTTTAATGATTACAATTATTATATTTGTTGAAATCAGCAAATAAACACCTTAAGATGTGAATTGTTGGTTTATTGAATTTAAATAGGGTAGAATATTTAATTTTTTTTGTCAATTTGTATTTAAATTGATTTTCTGATATAATTAATAAAAATAGATCTATTAGAGTTGGATATAAAATTTATTCAAATAATTAAATTAATTTAACTTAAAATATATTAATTAAAGTTATAATATAAATATTCTTTTACAAATATACCAATTAACATTTTTTTGATATGTTATTATACAGGTATTTTTTTAATTAAGTTTGTTTTATTAATAATAAAATTAAATATCAACAAAATTATATAACAAGCATCAAAGGTAATGTTTTTATAAAACATATTCTACTCATAAAACTGAATTTAAATTTATCCAAAAACTTACCAAATTTGATCAAAAATAATTTATCACCCCTATAAATCAATTATTTAAAAAACAATTTGAATTATTAATTATCTAAAATAAATTTTAATTGATATCCCAAAAAAGGAAGAAAAGAACAATGTATGACTTTATAAAATAAATATTTTCAATTTTAATAATATTGATTTATGAATGAGATAGTGATTCTAACATAAATTATAATAAATAACCACTATCTTTCATTAAATACAAAGAGGAAATCTTCTCATTTCTTTACTAAGCTCAATACAAAGAAGAAAGTTAAACCAGAAATATGAACCAAATAAGTTAGGTCAGTCCTAAAGAAACAAGGAGCAGTGTTTTGAGTACAAAAAGATAGCATATAACTATTTCATCTTCGAAACGAAGCTGTTCCGCTTACTCTAGAAGCTCCACCTATCTAACTGCACCTTCGCTTCTGCAATGTCCTTTTGTGCCTTCTTCCTCCGATAAAATATTGGACAATCCCGGCTACACACAAGAAATATATTCATGGACTCGTAAATATGTAAAATATGAGATTTCCGTCTCTACTAAATCAGGATCAACACAAATATGATTTAAATTAAGTTTTATGTTGAATCGTTTAAAAGGAAACGAATAAGGGGAAAACCTAGTGCACAGAACATCCTGATGTAGAGAGCCTTGACACTCCTGGCACTGAGTCCATAGCCTCCCAAAAAGCTTCTCTAGTTCAGATACTGAAAAAAAAATCACAATACAAATTGCTTATAAGTTTCAAGCATGCTATTAGTAATTGTAGATTGAAACATTGAATTTTGACGATACCCTGAACTACTGTTTTGTAGTAGAGTTCAGCTTCTCTTCCTTTGCAGTGTGAACAAAGAGTATGATCGGAATTTCTGTTAAAACGAAAGACATTAATAGGAATCAAATTGTACACACACACGAAAGAAATGTATGGAAAAGCACTAAAATAAATTGTACTTAATTAGAGCTTTGCATCCAATGCAAGTTAATTGCTTCTTCGCGAATTTCATGATGCCGCTATTAGAGGGAGTTGATATGGAGATTGATCTTGTGTGACTTCCTTGAAGAAGTTCTTTACTGGCATTCTTCAGAATTGGCTCAAAAATTCTTAAGAGTGGCTGTAAAATCAAATAATGTATTATGTCCATGAGAATAATTAATACTTCAAAATAAATATAAGTTGAGAAGAGCTCATGCATACCTTGCTTATTTGGTTGTCAAGGTAGTAATTTGGGTCAATAGGTATATTATTTTCAAGCACAAAAATAGGATCCTCTGACTTTTCATAAGCCTGTTTGTATGTTCGCATTACAACACAATATTAACAAGTTTTGTAGTCGAAGTCCATATTAAAGTTAAAATAATAAAACAAACACATGCTTGCATCACCTTGGCACCCTTTGCAGCTTTGATGATGACATAAGGGACTCGATCCCCTACATTTGGAGCAGTAGCTGGATCTCGCTGTAAATATGATAAACGTGGAAGAATCAACTTTTTTAAGTGGGAAAAATATTAGCAGATGAATATAATGAAGAACAACCAATAAATGTCTGAAACTGTCTCTGATTACCCTTTGGATAGTTTTTGTTGCTTCGATTAGTATACAAATTGTTTTCTTCATCATAATCCAAATTATAGTGTAATATGCGTTTGGTGTATAGAGATTTTTTATTTTTGGATCATGAACAAATTATTTTTTCGATCATATGATAATACTATTTTCTGGATCATTGTTATCTTTTTCAAACATAACAAATGTAGATTTGTAGAACATGATCATTAAAAACATTTTGGTAACAGAACAGCCCAAGCCCAATGAAGCTAATAAAGCAATAAACAACCTTTCGCATCCGCTCAGCAAGTTCCACATGCGCTGTTTTTACTTCATAATCATCTCCTGTCTTTGTTAATCCCTGATAAAAAGATTAACGAAAGAGTGAAATCTCAAAGCAATGTGATATGGATATGGGAACTTCACACCGTGGTGATATTTATTATTACCTTAGTAATAACTAGAAGAGATAAATCCACCCGGTTCATGAGAAGATCTGAGATGGTATTTTTGACAAACTGAACAGCACCGGGTACATCTCTGTCTATGAGTATTTTATAAAGACACTCAGTGACCAAGTTCTTCACCAACAGACAATTGTCTCTTCTTACTGTTTCAATTCCTGTCCGAAAATGTTGCGTCAGACTTTGGTTGTCGTTTCTTGTTATAACACGATATGAAATCAAGAATCTAACCTTTAGTATCCATTTTGTCGAATTTGTCTGGACGTGTCCACAAAAGACCAGCATATCTCTTCTTGCTAATCAGTAGATATGGATAGTACACCTTCTCAAACTCTAGTTTGATGGGCTTCAAACAATACAAACGACTAAAATAAGAACAAAGGGCAAAAGGAAATTCTTGTGACATAACCTTTAGAGGCAACAAAGTTCTGACATTTGTCCGCTTAGTCGTTATCCAATTTATAAGTTAAAACAATTTGGCTAGCCATATTGCTTGTGTCACATGAAGAACATAACACTTACTTTGGCAAAAGTCATACTAATATGCTCCGCAGCTTCCCTCCCCAAGTTCATGGCTGCTTCAGTGTCGGATACACCGAATTGCACCATAACAGAATCTGTATCTCCATATATAACCTGATATTCCATAAAAATCAGTTAAACCAGATCGGAATTCTGAATAAAAAAGGTATGCATACATTTTGAAGCAATTGTGGCAAAGGATCACAAAAAGGTACAGCTTTTGATTAAGAAATAAGTTAATACATGGTTTAGGTTAAGTAAAAAAATCGTTGTTCAAAGAAAGCAGAGTTAATGAATACTTTCTATCAGTATGGCACTCTATGCTCAAACTCACAAATTTTCTCCATGTATCAACCCAGGGTCCATTCATAAGCTTTCCTCTTACATAATGGGGAAAAGAAATGTAAATAATGAAATTGGTTTTGTATAGAAAATCGATATGCTCATGTTGAAGATATTGAGTTATTTAGGTTTCAAAGTATAATATTAGTACTAGGCCAAACATTGATCCTATATGTTTTCTTATAGCCTCATAAGGCGAGTCAGGATCTCCCTTGTATTTAACTTTACTAGTTTAACATGTTAAAACTTAATCTAACCTAAGTTAGACTAAATACCATTAACAGTTCCTATATAAAATGTAGAATAAAAAAAAAGAAAACTTAGAAAGAATAAATTCCATCTTGAGATTTCATGCTTCTCCTTCCAAGAATTCATTTGATTTATCCTAAATAATCAGAAATAAATATAAGATACTTTCTTCACAAAGTGGTTCTATTGAAGAAGCTGATACAATGTTCTTACTAATTGTAAGAGTCGTTCCATTTAATTCTAGAACAAGCCAAAACATATATACCTCAGCATTGTTCTCATATCCTCCAAGCATTGTAAATTTTTCTTCTACAAGTTTCTTTGTGTGCTCAATCATCTGTCGACCTATATTGAAGTCATAACCATCATTAGTTCATATTTACCATATGCTCACTTGTGCAAATAGAATTATACATTCTTGGTTCACTATAAAATTACAGAAATTTTACCGTAGCTTGTTACACTTGAAGATATCTCTAGACATGGTAATTGGCCAACAGTAGCTCCAGTAAACCCATATACAGAATTTGCACTAATCTGAAGATCAGATGATAAGACAGAAAACAAACAAGAGTTTAATCAACAAAATAAAATATGATTACAAGTAAACAGTGTAGTTCTGTCCCCATAGATTGCTATTCTAGAGAAAGAAGAATATTGTTTTACCTTCAAAGCCAGTTGGCGGCCATCTAGCACAGCCTTCACATGAGGGTCCTTTGCTTCCTGAAAACCAATTAAAACATGAATGAGGAGCATCTTCGATGAAAGAACACATGCATTCCTGATCAGCACAAGATAATCTTATACTAGATCACCAAAGTTAGAGTACACTTCAGCATTAGGTCACACTTATAGAGAAAATCAGACAAACATATTGACAATAGTCATAATCGTTAGTGACGACTAATTAAAAACAGCACTATAAAAGGTAAGGCAAAATGAATGCTGTTGAACAACTTGGCAAAGTTCAGTGTAAAAATGGTGAAAACAAAGTTTAGGGTAAAAATGTGCATGCACTGAAAGTGTAAGGAAAAATTTGGGCTGATTTCCAACAATAAACATCAAACTTAGTCTCCTTAATTCCAATAGAAAAGGGAATCACATAACAGAAGATCACAACTCAACTAACAAATTAAATCAACAGCAAAAATGAGCATGTCATCGAGTACCTTTAAATCTGCTTTAGCTCTTTTTCGAGCAGCTAATAGTTCTTCAAGAATTTCAGGAAGTATTCCCTGAGATGAATCCAATCACAAACATTTAAATTACGTTGTACTACTTCCTTCCCACCCAGAAGAACAAGAGGATAACATAAAGGACTGGAATAATAGGAAGTAAACTAATATCAATATTAACCTTCTGTAAGCTTTGTTTTACAAAAGTTTCACCAGACGGTGTTCTATTTACAGATTCTGGTGGAAGGTTGAGTCTTCGTACATCTTCACTTGTCACCTTAAAGGATATTGGAAACACATGTTTAACTAATCAGCTTCTCAGATTTTAGTATGTTAAACAATCACATCAAGCTCAACTGGACCATGCACAAAATATTTGTAAACTTTGATTAGAACTATGATTTACCAGAGTGCAATAGCATAAATTGTATGCCATCATGATTGAAGGATATAGAGATGCAAAATCCAGAGTTGCAATCGGCTTCTCATAGAATCCAGCCCTGGCCTCTAAAACCTACAATATGTAAATAAAAGATATTACGAAGGACACGTAAACGCACTAAGTTCATGACCTTGTTCCTAATTATAGAGAGATCATAACACATGAATCAAGGATCTTCAGAAGCCACCATTTGCTTCAAGGAAATAATCTTGGTTTATAATGGTTATTCTAGAGAACTGTTTGACTCCTGAGAATCTTCTTAACTATACCTTGTAAGTGAACTCCTCGAACTATAAACTTACACTAAGTCAGATACATATAATATAATAACATTTGGAAAACTAGGAAGAATCTATCTACAATTCTTCTTCCTACACTCACTGTGGTCAACTTGAACAACTATACTGAAGTCTAGAAGGAATAGAGACTACCAATTTGGAATCAACAATTGAAGCTCTGAAATGAATATATAAACAAAGATATGTACTTTGACAAGGCAACACATGCCCATACATATTACTAAAAATATCATACGTTTAATATGCTCTAAGTTCCCAGCAAAGAATAAGTCTGCATTTAGAAAGGGGTAATAATAATAATAACTTACAGTAGCCCCTTCAAATGTTCCTTGCTCAGATCCTGCTTGCTTGACATTAGGAAGCACAAGGTTCTTTTGTCTAGATTTCCTAAGAAGCTGAGAAAGCACCTGAACCCAATTGTAAAGAACTTCCTTAACTTACAGAACACAATCCATTCCCACAAGAAAAAATACAAGACGAAACATTTTGGAGACAACCTTAATACTCTGTCCTCTTGAAAGAAGAAAGGAGATAGGCACACCAGTGACACGAGCCATTTCAACATAATTGTATATGAACATCAACTTGTCCAAAAGCCTTTGTGGAAGATAAGCATCCTGCAAGTTAAATTAAATTAGAGTGTCAACAGTAGAAAAAGAGATAACAATGTGGCAGAACTGTGGGAAGAAAAGTGGGCAGCAACTCTTTACATTTATTTATCTTTTCTGCAAGGAATGAACAAGAACCGGTTGCTCAAATAAAGAAGGAATAAGATATCTCGAGGCCTAATACAAACACCCAACTTTCCTCAACTAAAAAAACACTGCTATGAAGATGAGTTGAAAATGACAATAATGAGAATACCTTGATGACACAAGTACATAGTAAGTATGTCAGCATTAAATTTAAGGCAATGTTTGATAACACAGCTTATCACTTAATTTAAAGAATTGAGTACTTATTTGAATTAAGTTCATTTGATAACTGTTATCTAAAATCAATTAATTAATTAGAGTCAATTCAAATTATCAAAGCAACTAATATCAAGTACTTCAAATTTAGATATTTTCATTTGATTTAAATTAAAGGACTACGCATTAAGTGATATTCAACATAATACAGATAGTGCAGACCATACCTTCAAACAATAAACTGCCAATCTCCTCCTTGTCTCTGAATTTCCATTCTGAAGGTCAGTAATTATTGAGTGATGAACATCTTCTTTCTTTCCTCGCCAAAGAGCACAAGGACAAAAAATAAATCATTACAAGGTATCACATAATTAAGGCAAATGGAAATATATCGGGCGACGGCTGCAATTTTTTGTCATTTAATGCAGAAGTTGGTTGAATCTAAAAAAAGTCGGTTGAATCTTTGAAATAGTAAATCATCAGAGAAAAATAAACAAAATCTACCTGCTCGTTCAAAAAATGAGCTGAAACAGAATTCAACGAATACGAACTCAGTTTATATTCTCTTTGCACAGCCTGCAAGAGAAAGATGGGTTACAATAATTTAACTTTGAATAAGAGGAATTTACCAAATAAGCCAAATAAAATTCCAAAAAAAAATACCTGAAACAAATCAAGCTGAACTCTCCCTTCCACTGTTATCTCTTTACTTTCCCTTGTTCCATATTGTCTGTAAGAGAATAAACATCAACGTCTGAAAGTATCTTGGTGTTTATGGATCAATAATAGTTTGATAAGACTTTTTTTGATATAAATGGCATAGAGACAAATCAAGGTTCACTAACAATGAGCACCAAGAGGAATAGTACTTTGAAGGATAATAATTTTTTAAGAACATGGATCTATACGATTCTATCTGAAACTCGTTCAAATCACCTTTCAAGATTAGCATGTTATTGAAGGAACAACAGTGCACAAGAAGTCATCCCTTCCATTATATCTTTTATACTGTCACCTTCATCATTGCAAGTTAAAGTTCTTTTGAGTCTTCTTTTTCAAAGTTCATGCCCATTCTCTTTGTGGTTATTTACCTAATATCAGTTTTTTTTCACTGCTCTAGTAAATAACTCTCCCTTAAGGTAAGGTATACATATATGGAAGCAAGAAGTCTTTGGAGATGATATCAAGGGAAAAGATAGCACTTCAAGCACCAAAAGGTGTAAACAATAAAATCCATTCACCAAAAGGGCTGGAAGTCAACATAAGCACATTAAGTAATAAGTATACTATCTGATAAGGAAAACAAATGATAGTTTAAGTAAAACCTTGAAGAGAAAGTTGTATCTTTGACACGAACCCTGCTGTTTCTAATGCGACCAAGTATTGGAAACTCCGACATCCCCAAGACTTCAGCTCTCTAGATGGAAAACATACATCATCAACAAACTCCAAACTGTGTACATTCATTCATTTGAAAATCATATCAAAGAGAGATAAACTAAAGGAAAGTGTACAATAAGAACCCCTGGATAACCTGAATAAGGTATGGCAGATCGAATTTGCATATGTTATATCCAATTATAATATCAGGATCTACTTCACGAATTAAATCCTGCACAAGAATCTTTACACGTAAATCTCAGAAGAAAAATATTAGAGAAGGTTATAACCAGTGGTTTTCCCTGCGTTGATAATACTTAACCTAATACATACTTTTTCCTTCTTTTTTCTAGGGAAGATAGAGATATATAGATTACTAGTGTTTCTGTCATGCTTTCCTTGGATAAGCACTTTTTAAAGCTTCACTTAGTGCTAGACTTTAGAAGAAAGTAAAATACCCGCCAAGCTCTCAAGATTTCTTTTTCCGTATCAAATGACATCACATCTACACCAACTATTGGTGAACATGATTTCAGAGTCATCACATTACGAACAAATGGCTGGTCCGCTCCTTGCAATGTTACCAGATTGGCTATCTGGAGTAAAAGTCAAGAACCTTATTTATGCACAACACATTTCCATTGTTCCATCACGAAACATCTATTATTTTGATACAATCAACATAAGTCAAACCTGAATAACAGGATCATGGGCAGGATCAGGAAAATGACCCTTGCGACCAGCACACTCAATGTCAAAACTTAGAATACGGAATGGGGCCATTTTTGAGAACTCTCCTTCTGGGGCATGGCTGATCAGTTGCGAATAACTAAGAGGTTATGGTTAAGGAAATAAGTGATAAGAATTGATTATATGCTAGTAAACAAGTTACAAAGCATCACTGCATCCAAGATTGAATAGTATAATTCTGTGCATCAGGATACAGACAATCAAACTCTAACTGGCAGTAAGAAAGATTCTTGGCAGGCTTCTTATACTTTCCGGCAGGTGCTTCAATCCAGTTGCCACCAACAATATTGCAATCAATCATAAACCGCAGAGCAAAAAGAATATTGCTTTCATAAGTCATAAAGCTCTTCATTCCAAGACCATCAATATGTATGCCTCTATCTAGAATACCTATTAAATCCACAACAATTGAAGGCAAAGTATAAGCAGTGTGAGAATACTTCAATTATAAAGGATGCAGAATTTCCTGAACTCCATGAGAATAAACTGTAGGTCAGAAAGTTGATTATATTGTTTGATGTGCAGGTATTATCGAGCAAATGGGCAGCAACAAAAATGTGGTGCACTACATAGTCTTTCCAAGTATAAGTAATCTGAACACAGAAGCATGTGGATTTTTTAAATCCACAAAACCATTTATGATTGTGTGGAACACAAAAATCAATTCAATGTAAGTTGGTAGAGAATATGAGACCGCCTTAGATATTGGTATATGGAGCACCATTGATAAACATGAATTGTGCACGCAATCATACAATTCATAACATCACTTGGAAAGGAGAAGGATGGTTTCATGAGATCACCGAGCATAAAATGCTAAAAATGAGACTAGTTTGGGAGCCAACAAAATCTCTGAGTTCATAAGAAAATCTAATGTTTGTAGGTCTACCTCGGCAGCTGCTGACTGCTGTTGGCAAGGCAACTATAATCTTAAGAAAAGTTTGAGAAGTTTGTTGCTGATAGTGCATGATGCTCTTTTTCTGGACCATCTCTATCCTGAGGATGAATTTTGGAACCTTACTATTTCTATTTGCCTCCTTCATTCTTCCCTGAGAAAGGCACCAGTTGCCACAAGCATTATCTAGGTCAGTTGGCATATCATAAACAAGCATTGTATGATTGTACCACAGACAAAGAGAAGCATACCCATCGCATTCACAAGCACTGTCCATAAAAGTAAAACATGAGAGTACTAGAAAGAAAAAGTACCTCAAGGATTTGATGAAAATTTGAGATGTCATCGGGACCCATTCCAGGTGGGCAGTTGATGTAGAAATACGGCTCAAATCCATGTATATTGCAACAAACACTGTGCCCTGGCCACAATTGCAGTATTTTTTTCTTAGAATTGTGTACAAGGTATAGAGAAAGAAAAAAAGAGCACCAAACAAAAAAATCTTGACATGTTTAATCAAAAAACTTAGTTATGATCTCCGCTTGTTGACTAATGCCTGCTTCAGCAAATTTGGTCCAAAATCCCACAAAAAATCTAAAAGTTAGAAGCAACTAGGACATTTTTTGCTTTTAGTCACAGAAAAAAAGATGATCATGAAAATAAATGTAATTATTTCAAACAATGAAATACTGTAACAACTGAAACGTTTGAACCTTAAGGAATAAAGCAGACAACTTAAACAGACAATTTCTTGGACCTTACTCCGACATGGATTTCTAGTCCCAAATCCCATTCAGACAATTCTCGTCCCCAGATATATGTTACTCTAATAGAATCAAAATGCAATATGACATTGAAAGTGGAGAATAAAGGCATTTATCAAACCGTGACTAGGGTTTAAAACATATTTCAGCACAATAACATGTGTGCCTAATGCATTTGAAGGAGGTAAATAGACGAACCTTCTTGGGTAACACCAAATATCCTAATAATAGCAGCCGGACCAGATGAACAAGGCAACAATTCCTTATGACTTTCACCAATTACGTAATCAATCTCCAACTGCTGGAAAACTGCAACAAATTAAACGAATTTTAAAACTCTAGCAACCCAAAAAAATAAAAAAATAAAAAAACAAAAATAGAGAAATGAATTATCTTTGGAATGAAACCTAATCCGATGGCAGAGTCGTATGAAACTCACCGATGCTTGGAGACTGAGTCTGGTAAGATGTAGAGAGAGGAGGGCGCCTCCACTTGGAGAGACGAGAGGAAAGAGCCTCTTGCTCCTCCATATCACGGAGGACGAGAGATTCTTCATCGTGAAGGAGGGTTTCGTCGAGGAAGACGTCCTCGTCCATTTCTTCTTCTTCCATTGACGCGTGATGCTTCTGCTGTGACTGAGGAATGGGCGTAGAGGTTGGGCGCTTCCTCGGATTACCGTTTGACATGATGACTGTTGATTTCAAGCAGGGTTTGGCACCGAAGAAGAAGAAGAAGAAGAGAGAGAGAGCGGGAGAAAGAAGAAAGGAGGGTTGCCGAAGAAGTGATTACTGAGAGAAGTCAGTTCCCGCCAATTTTATCACGCTTATGTCACGTGCCGCCGGCAAATATAATCTCTCATTTTCACCGGCAAACGTCGGGCTACAGTAACAATTGTAGATGACGATCAAAATAATATTCTTTTTTTAATAAAAATAATCTATAATATAATATTTATATGTATAAGATTTTTCATATATTTATATCATTATACAATAATATGATATTCTTGAATCTTTTTAAAAAGGTAATATATATTTAGAGAATGATTAGGAAGGAAATTTGAGTAAATTTGAGTGAGAAATTACAATAAGAATTTGATTTTTAAAAAATTTATCATTTTTTTTTATGTCATTTGTATTTTTACTCTATCACGGGAGTAAAGATGGTAATTTAATTTTTGAAAGTAATTCAACCGAATTGTTATGTTTTAAACGGTTTTTTTATTTGACTAATAGTTCATTGGGATAGGCGAATATGGTATTAAATTCACCACACTAAAACACAATTAAATATATAAAATCATCAATTTATTTATTTATTATATTTTGTAAAAATTTTAATTTTTTTTTATAATAATATAAATTTTTAATATATATTAAATTAAAAAAAATGTTTATTTAAAAAAAGATATTTATTTTTTAAAATATTATAAATGGTAATATATAAATTCTTGAATTAAAAACGGGACGGAATGATAAATGTGTTTTCCACCCCGAACCACCCATTGTCGTTCCTAAGAGATCGTGAAGTAAGTTTGGTATTAGGGTTCGAGATGATAATATAATCGAAACAATTTTGAACTATTTTTTTTGTTTTTTTTTGTTTTTTTTTTAACATAAGCTAATATATTTCATAAATATCTTGTGTTTAGTAAGCTTCAAATTGAAATTGTGGTAATTTTAATTATATTTTGTGTTAGAATATTTTACATTAAAAAATTCTAACTCATTTAATTTTATAATGCTAGATTCTACTATTCTTATTTCAAAAATAATAATTTTAATTTTTTTCAAACAAAATATTTTATTTTTCTCAAATAATAATTTCACAATTTTAACATTTTAACTTATTATATTTTATTATATAATAAGTTGTATCAAATAAATATCTTAATAATATAAATAATATATATTTAAATTATTTTTACATATTTCTTTCAACACATAAGAATTAAAAATTCAATTATATTTTTTTTTCTAAATATACGAATTAAATGACAATTCTTGTAAAATTAAAATTAAAATTCTAATGTTAACTTAATTATTATCAGCCAATTGTTAAATTTGATAAATGCTTGGCATCCAAAACCATAATCTTATTTAAGATAGAAAGAAGTAAATATAGATCAAAATCCCTGTTACATTGCAAATTAGTACATGATGCTTTCTCCATAAAAGAGTGCCAAGCATATCAGCAAATCACCTAAAAAGTGAAAAGACATAAAAATAAAATAAAAAACAGAATAATAAAGAGCCAGGCAGCATTATTAGATCATTTAGATTTCTTTCCCTGCTTCTTCTTTATGACCTCATCAATGTACATTATACCCTTGCCTTTGTAAACTTCAGGAGGCTTACAGCTCCTAACAGCAGCTGCAAACTGGTGAACCCTGTTCTTGTCAATTCCAGTACAGCAAACGACATTAGGTTTGAAGCAAAAGACTCGAACTGCAGGTGGCACAGTTAGTTCAACCTCATGGCTGTATCCTAACTTTAGGTACAAAAGGCGACCTTCTGATTCAGCTCTCGCTTTAAAACCAACACCCACAATTTTGAGAAAACGGAAGAATTGAGCTTCCATCTAGGAGTCTCTGTCCACTGCCTTAATACCTGTTGATGGTGAAATAAGACACTTTTCAGAATGCTGGAAACCAACATAAGAGTCATTTCCCCTATTAATGAGGTTGAAAACATATATTTTTTTAATTCGTTGACCATAAATTATGTTTGCAGAGAAATCTATTATATTTGCCGCTACATTTTCTTCATAAGGTCTAAAAGGGCTGGTGCTGAAGTTGATATCTTGAACTCCCTTACATTACCTACTCATGCATGCTGCTAAAGGGTCTATTGTAACTGTCTTTGGTGAAATTGTTCAACTATGAGTCTATGACCTTCTTCCCTAATTTAATTACTGAAATGTTAGAAGCAATGTTAAACTATTATTATGTTTCTTAGCATTGCCCCTATGAGGCTACGAGATACTATAGTTGTTAGGTCGCAAAACTTTAACTGGATTCCCCCTAATGAGGCGATTTTTCAGGGTTTTGATTATGTTATGGATATCTTGTGATAGATAGCAATTATCCATTGGCCCCATTTGGTTTATAAATCTGGATCTAGTAAAGAAACTGTTAATAAATTCAGGAATTTGTGTCGCACTAAATTCAAAAAAATCATGTTTTCAAATATTAACTCGTCTAAATCTACATATGGATGACAAATCTGTCAGAAATATTGTTTTCAAATGAATCCAATGTGTAAACTCGTAGTAATGTTCTTTCTAATATATAATAAGAAAGTACCAAAACAATCTGAATCAACACAATCACTTTGTATCTTTCTATGATGAGGGTAAAATCTTTGTCAAAGAATAACCAAGGTAAGGTCTTGTTGGACAAAGGGCCAAATAATCCCTTATCACTTCATCAACATAAATACTAAAATACATTTACTTTACTTTTAATAGCATTTTGAAAATGTAAAAAAAGAGAGCATATTTTAGTCATTTAACCCCCAAATAATCCACCAGTTTAGCAAACAAGATTTTTTTCTAAAAAACGGATTATTTAAAAAATACAAAAAAACATCAAACAAGCTCTAAGTCATACCATAAGAGGTTCTACTAGAAAAGCTGTATCCAACTGCAGGTAGAATCAATAGTATTCTAAACTTTAAACAGTTTGAATGTCATGAAGTCAGTTCTTCATGAATTACCCATGCCTAGTATGGTTAAACTTCTAGAATTATAATGTGAAAGTTGAACCCTTCCAAACTTGTGAAAATCATTTGGCATAAAATCCATCTGTGCTAACTAAAGATATTTATAATTCCAGTAGCTACAGTAATTTGTTCTTTGGAAACTCATATGTTGCCATCTTACATACTTATACAAAGATGTATGCTAACACACAGTTGAGCCTGAATCCAAATTTTAGGAAAGAGCATAGTTGTCAATAGCGCCCGTAGCGCTAGCTATAGCGAATAGCGTAGCGTAGCGCCCCCTTGTAGCTATAAGGCGCTATAGGCTACACACTTTCAAATAGCGCCGCCTTTCTAGCTATAGCGCCAATAGCGCCAATAGCTATAGCCCCTTTATAGCGCCGACTTTTCAAATTCTTCTCCTTCTTTTCTTTTCCAATTTTTCTCTTTCTCTTCTTTTCTTTTCCAATTATTTTCTCTTTCAATTCTCTTCTTTCCTATTCTCTAGCCGTTTTGTCTTCTACAGCCAAATCGTTAACTTGCTTGTAAGTTTTTCATTTTATAGTTTAGATTTATCATTTATATAAGTTTTAGTAATAGTTTTATATTTATTTATTTATTTTATTTTGTTTTGTTTAGTAATAGTTTAAGAATTAATGGTTTTTATGTTTTAAACTTTTAATTTTGTGATGTTTTTTATTTTTGATATTTACATGTTTTAACGCTTTATTTTCAAATAGCCCTCGCTACGCTATTCGCTTTACGCTATAGCCATGAGTAATATTGATTCAGTGGATAATAGGAATATAGGCTAGGTTTGTGTTTCTAAGAGTATAACTGATATTTATAAGAAGGTTTATAGTTTTTGGCATCTAATTTCACGATCAAGGCCAGCCCCGAGGATGGACTACCCGAAACGACTTTTTTTTGCGCACAATAACATAGAAAATAAAGCAATTATAAGCTGTAAAACAAATTAAATATGCAAGTATAGTAACTACTATGAGATGTAAAAGAATTTCACAAGTCATAAAAAACAGAAATATATTAAGCTGCAAGCAAGAAGATGATGCATATCAGTTATTTTCACAAATCAAGAAACTGATAGCAAACTAAGGAGAATAAGATCAGATGCATATCAGTTCTTGCCCTTATTCAAAAAGCATATCAACTTACGGAAAGGCCTATCAATTCTCACAAATCAAGAAGGTGATTTTTCTAACAATAGACAATAGAAGGTTATTTTCTTAACAATTAGCACTAAGCAATGTACTAACAAGTTAACACATTAGTCCTCAAGATTATCACTCGTTGTTATAGATTGTTCTAGGACCTCATCTCTAAGACTATCATTTTCTTCATTACCACCTTCATCAGTAAGCCTGTCATTTTCTTCATCACTTCTTTTGTTAACTTGACTCGAAGGTAGAGAGCTTTGAGTTTTTTCATTGAACCCACTAGTGCCATTTTCATTGCCTCAGTATGTTCTTGGCATTTCTATAATAGCAATCTGACTTTAGTTTTTGAAACCTCACTCGATCCTTTTCATTTCTATTCTTCATCATAGTACTTATAATAAAATTAATTAGCTTTTTTTAGCATATACATTATCCAAGATCAAAATATGTATTTTAACCTAAGCAAAGTAACAAACATAATTAAAGTATTCAAATAACTAAACAAAATGTCAAGACTGATACAAATAAACAATTAAACCTAAGGCATTCTTAAACTAATTTCTAAAGTAACTAGTAATCACTAGCCAGGTGATTTAATTTATTGTCATAAAGAATAAGAAGGAAATGTATACGAGTGAACCGAAGGATCACATAATTCACATTTCATGGATTAGAGTATACTTTTTTACTTTTATTTCATCTTTGAGTTTCTAACTTATGGTCTCTACAAGACGCAACTTGCGAACTAATTAACCGTCAATATGGACTTGATTTTAAAAAAAAAAACTAATACTATCTAGACTGGATTTCAGGCTTTCAGCAAAAGAAAAATGTACTAAGTGAGGGTGGTCTAATCTCTCTACAGGGGATAGGGTAGTGGGCTGATGAATGATGAGGGCACTGAGCAGTCAGGAGGGTTTGAGAGTGTGTGCCTGTTCACAATGACTACATTCCTACTAAAAGCATATATCATTACATGATTAGCCTAAAGCTTACAGATAGTATGTTCATCGATTAAACATTGGAAAAAGAAAAATAAGATTTTAAGCACGTTCCTTACTGAAACTTTCTATCAAACAGTTGGTAGGCAGCATATTTTTGTACAGAAATTTAGCTACTTTAAGCTTAAAAAACCAACTTCTGCCATAGTTTAAAATTCCAATTCCACAAACATTACTCAAAGACGACAAGTAACAAGAGAAACAATAACTAACTAATAGAACCCAAATAGCAGCTCATATAATATTTTTCAAAATGCACCTGATAGTGATAATGAAAATCAAGAAATAAAAACGCTTACTAATCATGAATAATGGGATCAGATTTGTCAAATAAAAATGGGGATATTTACCAATTCTAAAGCTTGCAATTTCAACCTCGCAAGAGGTGATGAAAGAACAATCGGATCGGAGAAAAGAGGAGAAAGACCTGCGTTACTCCGTCCAGAGAAAGAAAAAGAAGACTGACTACAGATTGCTTACCTTGGTAGAGTCTGCAGAGGGAGACTTTACGGCGAAGACGGCCGGCGGCGAGATGGTTGTCGCTGGTTTGGCGGAAGTATAGGCTGTCGTAAGTCAGTGTTTCACCATAGTAGAATGAGAATCTTAGATATAGATTATTATTTTTTAGGGAAATTTGAGGAAATGACCCCAAAATAAGGCCAAATAGCCGATGGTGCGGGCCCATGATTTTTATAGCGCTGGTGACCCCCAAATTTTTTAATGACCATTTTACCCACGCGTCACGCACCCTCCAGGTGCGTGACGCACCCTGAACCCTATAAAGACTTAATTTTTTTTTCATTTTCGTTTCAGTTTCTCTCTCATCCGTCTTCTCCGCCGTGAAACCCTAATGGTGGCGGAGAAGATTTTCTCTTCTTTTTCAGCGATAAAGAACGAATCGAAGAGGATTTCGAACATATTCAACGGCCTATAGCTTCGAAGAACATCCAATGGAGACGAGTTTGCACAGCGCTGAGGATTTCGAACAAATTGACATTTCATTCGACCATTCCACTATATTTTGTCTTTATTTCGTTATTGTTTGTTTTGATTTCCTATTCAGTTCGTGTATATTTCATTTACAGAACGTTCCTCATTGATTCGCTGATTCGTTGAATGCAGGTTGTTTGTTTGGTAGGATGCGTCACGTAGGATGCGTCACGCAGGGTGCGTCAAGATGGATGCGTCAAAAAGGATGCGTCATCTCGGATGCGTCAACTCGGATGCGTCAACTCGGATGCGTCATCTCGGATGCGTCAACTCGGATGCGTCATCTCGGATGCGTCAAGTAGGATACGATGCGTCATCTCGGATGCGTCAACTCGGATGCGTCATCTCGGATGCGTCATCTCGGATGCGTCAAGTAGGATACGATGCGTCACATTTATTTTTATTTTATATAAAAACCCAAATAAGCCTCGACCACTATTCAGGCTCTCTCTCTCTCTCGCACCCGACGACGCACCTGCCTCGACGATGCACCTGCCTCGACGTCTCTTCCTGCTCGTCTTCGTCTTCATCTTCTCGTTCATTCATTGACTTCATGAGGTTAGTTTTAGTTATGTTTGTTTATGTTCATGTTAGGTTTTAGGGTTGGTTGCTTCTTGTTTGCAAATGGTTCATTCATGGTTTATGTTAGGGTTTAGGGTTGGTTGCTTCTTGTTTGCAAATGGTTCATTCATGGTTTATGTTAGGGTTTAGGGTTGCTACATGTTTGCAAATGCTTCATGCATGTTTTATGTTATGTTTTTAGGGCCGCTTCTTGCTTTCAAATAGTTTATGCATGTTTTATGTTAGGGTTTTAGGGTAGGTTGCTTCCTGCTTTCAAACGGTTCATGCATGTTTTATGTTAGGAATTAGGGTAGGATGCTTCTTGATTTCAAATGGTTCATGCACGGTTTATGGGTTGGGTTGCGTCAAGCAGCTGCTTGACGCATCTGACAGTTGTTTCTAGCTATTTTGACGGTTGCTTTTCTTCTCGTTTGTTTATATTTGTTGTGAAATGTTTTCACAAACATTGTTGTTTTTCTTTTCCCTTTTGTAGATGGCAGACTTCACGGTTCATGATTTTCCTGGTAGGATTTCATTGAAATCTGTCCTAGCCTTGAAAAAAGTATCTGATAGGTTTGAAGCGCTGGGTCTTATGGAGAGGGCTCTAAATTCTCAATTTCAGTATTTATTGAGAGGAGTCCCAGACTTGTTGTTCTCAGGGACCATTTTACATCAGTTGCTGGTTCGGAAGGTGAAGGCCAATTTGAATAGGATGATTTTCAACTTTAATGGGGAGGAATATACTTTTGGTCTGAAAGAGTACGCATTGATTACAGGCCTCAACTTCGACAGATTGCCTGAATACAAAGATGAATGCCGAGGTTGTCCACCCTTGCTGATAAAATATTTCAAAAGGAATACGTCAATTCGAATGATGGATTTGGAATCTATTTTCATGAAATGCACCGATAAGGAAGACGCATGGAAGATCGGGTTGATCTGCTTGATTAACCAGTACCTCTTCTCATATGACCCAAAACGGCTTTTAAATCTCAAAATCATCCATATGGTTGAAGATGTTGAAGATTTCCTCCGATTTCCATGGGGGAAGGTGTCCTTTAGATTCACCATGAGGGGTCTTGACCAGGACATGAAACACCACAGGTCCGTATATATGTCCAGGAAAGGGAGTGGAGTTACTAATTCTTTTGCTTATAACGTGTATGGGTTTGTACTAGCACTACAAGTGTGGAGCTATGAGATCATTCAAAACTTGGTCCCTAAATTCGCCACAAGGAAAGACGTTGATGGCCCTTTTCTCCCAAGGATACTGTTGTATCAATCGAAAAGGAAGAATACATTTCAGGAGATGCAATCTGCCTTTAACAGCGCTGTGTTTTCTAAGATGCAAGAGTCCTCCGAGGAGACGAGTTTGTACAGTGGGGAGGATTTTGAACACATTAACAATTCATACGATGATTTGTTTGAGAGAGTTACTGATGGGGGAAAAAAGAGAAAGGCTGATGAAGATGTTGCTGAAGATGATGATGATGAAGATGTTGATGAAGAACCTACTACTGTCCAACCTTCCAAGAGGAAGAGGAATGTTGAATATGATGATATATCCCCCCCCAGCAAAGCAGCCATCAAGCGTCGTAGCCTGCGTAACATGAGCCCCCCATCCGCAACTTCAACACCTCCATCATCACCTGCACGTGAACCGGCACCAGCATCTCATGTTCAGATAAAGGATGCCGAAGTGATAAAGAAGGATGTCGAAGAGATAAAGAAAGATGTCGAAGAAATCAAGAGAGACATAAGAGACATCAAATTGAATCAACAAAACTACTTTACGAGGTTTGAAAAGATGATTCTCAGTCTAAGCAACCAGTTCGCCAGCCATGTCACCAACCAGGTAATTCTGTTAGAGCTTTCTGTTTTTTACTACTTTATGTCTTTGACCCCGCTGCTTGACGCAGCTGCTTGACGCAGCTGCTTGACGCATCCTTAATTTAAATTCTTTTCACTTTTGTAGCAGGAGCAGAAGGAGAATGACATCGGTCTGAATGACAATCGTGACAATGAAGAGGAAGAAAAGCAGAATGATATTCGTGTTGAAGAAGAGGAAGAAAAGCAGAATGACATTCGTGACGAAGAAGATGAGAATGCCATTGGTCTGAATGACATTCTCGATGAAGAAGAGGAGCAAAAGGAGAATGAGAAGGTTAATAATGTTGAATTGGAGCAAGACAATGTTGAATTGGAGCAGAAGAAGATTGAGAATGAGATTGTTGAGGATCCGCCGATAGAGAATGTTGAGGCTGTTGTCCAGAATGAGAATGTTGTCGAGAAAGAGGCCGTTGTCGAGAAAGAGGCCGTTGTCGAGAAAGAGGCCGTTGTCGAGAAAGAGGCCGTTGTTGAAGAAGGGGAGAAGAAAGAAGAAGGGGAGATTGAAGAAAAAGGGGAGAAGAAAGAAGAAGTGGAGAAGAAAGAAGAAGTGAAGAGAAAACCTATACAAAAGACTTTTCAGAAAAAGGTGGGGAAGAAGGTTGGGAAGAAGAAAGACGAAAATGACGAAGATGAACTGGAAATAGTGAATACTCCTCCTCCTCTTCCTAAGAAAGTCATATTGGTCACGAGAAGGAATAGGAGGCCGAAGAATGATCCAGATTTCACCGACCCCAATCTGAAACAACCCAAGTTAAAAGATCCTATCACCGTCAATCCACTTCTAAAATATGACGATCAACTTCTTCATCAATTGCAAACATGACTTAAAGATCCAAAGACTGACAACAACAGAATTGAGCTCCATACTATATTAGGTGATAAGGCATTATTTCGCCGAATGCTAAAAAGGTTCACCTGGCTGACTGATGATGTAAGTAATATTTATGTTAGAATAATTTTAGATTTGCAGATTGTATTTTAAATGTGTTTCTCTTGTGTAGGAAATCGATGCAGGTTGCTTCATTCTGAGAAGAAGAGCTTGGGTATATCCAAAGACATATAAGAAGAACTTCTTTATTGGAGATTGTTGGCTCCACACCAGGTTCACTGCTGAGTACGCTGCGTTTAACAAAAGTCGTATTGAGTTTGACATTGAAAACTTTTTCGAATACTTCTTGGGCGATGAAAGCAACTATAGGAATAGTTGGAAAGTATGCGATGATATATATATTCCTTTGAACATCAAAGACGTCCACTGGATACTTTGTGTTGTCCGTCTACAGCAATGGCGCGTAGACGTATATGACTGCGATCCTGGATGTTATGCTAATTTTGATGAGTTTGTGCTACCGATGTGCCAAATGATTCCGGTTATATTTGACAAGGCATTGCCTCTTGAAGATAAAAAAAGATTTCCTCTGCTCAACCCTGATTCCGTTTTGCCATACACAAGACGTCCAGAGTCAGAAGTTCCCAAAGCAACTAAGAGTGGAGATTGTGGTGTATTTGTACTAATGTATATTGAGTACTTGACTGCAGGTCTGAATCTAGCAGAAGTGACCTCAAATGAGATGAAAGCTTGGAGAGAAAAGTGGGCAGTGAGGTTATTTCATGGACTTGTAGATCCATAGGTTATTTATGAAACTTTTGTACTGTACTGATATCAAATTTTTGTAATGTTAATCTCAAACCTTTGTAATATGGTTGATTTAATGATATCAAATGTTGTTTATGATATATATGTTATTCTAATTAATTAAATGCCTGAAGTACACAGTTATATAAACCATGTCTAATGTAATAGGTTCTGCACTAATGTAAACCATGTTTCGTCAAGCAGCTGCGTCAAGCAGTTTCGTCAAGCAGCTGCGTCAAGCAGTTTCGTCAAGCAGCTGCGTCAAGCAGCTGCGTCAAGTAGTTTCGTCAAGCAGCTGCGTCAAGCAGCTGCGTCTAGAAAAACACTTGGTACAAAAACCCTGTCCCTGTATTACACACCAGAAAACTACAAAAACACCAGAAAATACCAGAAAACAATATTCAATGAATCTTTGTTACAATACAATACACTTTACTGAATCCTTGAATCCTTGAATCCTTGATGCAAAAACAACATTAACACCTCCACACAAGACATTTGGTAATAAGTCTACAAAAACAACATTAACACCACAACACAACACTAACAAGTTCATTCTAAGCTAATGGCTCGTAAGATTGAGATGATGGCTCGTAGAGCTGAGATGAGGGCTCGTACAGTTGAGATGATGATGGCTCATTCTGCTGAGATGATGAGGGCACATGCTGCTGAGATGATGAGGGCACATGCTGCTGAGATGATGAGGGCTCATGCTGCTGAGATGATGCTCTTGCTCTTGCGGTAGACGGTGCAGGCATCACTGCTTTGCATGTTGCTCTATTATGTCCTAGACCTGCACATGAACTGCATCGTCTCGGGACCTTACGGACCTCACCTTGGGATGTCCTACGTTTAGTTTGTGGCCGACCTTTCTTAACCTTCACAGGTGGTTTTAGACACACGCGTTGTTTGATAATATCGGGAAGATCCCAATTCTCTTCATCACCAACCGGATAACATGTCTCCGCATATGCATTCAACCAAGATACAGTTGTATAATACCTATGAGAAGGAAAATAAAACGATTAAAAATAGGTTAAATAAATAAGTTCAAAACGATTAAATACCTTGAGCATAAGTGGTAAGGAACCACATTCCTGTGACGGGCAGCAGTCAGTGCATGTGTACAAGAAAGACCGGAGACTTCAAATACCCTATAAGTGCAGTCCTTGTCCTTCAAATTGACTTTATAATGTGCCTCATTATCATGCACATACAACTCAAATCGGTTAAGGGATGATACGGTATAGAATCTTGTTTTCTCAAAACTATCACATAATAACTTTTCATACGTTGGAGATAAAAATTCTTGGTGGTTGGACGCTTTTTCTCTTCTATCATTAAACCACCCTTGTAATGTTGTTCTTAAAGACTCAAGCATTGCTGAAATTGGATACTTTCTGGCTTCCCTACACTGACTATTCAAACTCTCTGCATAATTGCTTGTGAGTTGATTGTATCGCTTACCGGGGAAATATGCTCTACTCCATCTTTGAAACCCAATCTCTTCCAAATAGGCAGCAATCCTATGATCTTTAACCCTGATCTTGTCAAAAAACCGATTAAATTGGGGGATAGTGTACGCACGAGAAGCCAAATCAAACTCGACATGACAATTATCAGTTTTGAATTTGGCATTAATATTCATCTTTATGTGATATGTGCACGCACCGTGGTCTGCTTCTGGAAAAACAGCACACAAGGCATTGGCTATACTTGGGTGTCTATCGGATACGAAGACGAGATCATCAACTAATCCAATTGCTTCTCTAAGTTTTTGCATGAAATAAGTCCACGAGTTATTATTCTCTGAATCAACAACGCCGAATGCAACAGGATACAGTTGCTCATTGGCATCCAATGCAACAGCCACCAATAGTTGACCTCCCACCTTGTGCTTGAGAAAACTTGCATCAACACACAATACGGGACGACAGAATGCTTTGAAACCCCTAATTGAGAGGCCTAGAGACATGAACATATATTTGAAGTGCCCGTGCTCGTCTGTCTGAATATCTGTTATGGTACCCGGATTATTCTTCTCCAACATGTATAGGTATGAAGGCAATTTTCCATAGGAATCCTCTACCGTTCCTCGCACCGCCGTTAAAGCCGTTTCCCTTGCCCTCCAAGCCTTATTATAAGTCAAAAACATCCCATAATCTGACTGCATGTCTTCAATTATTTTTTTAGGCAAGTGGTTATGGTGATGGTCCATGTACTTACCCTTCATGCACTGCCCAATAACCCATGCCGGTGTTTGCATTTTTTTTTCCGGCCTCGACAAAACTGAGCATGAGTGTTGTCGATTGAATTTCCGAATCTCAAACATCTCGGAAAACTTACCTTTCACAGCACGTAAGCTCCACTTGCATGTCTCATCCATACATTTCACATACCAAAGATGTTTTCGAGACTTTTTCACTTTGAATTCAAAATGATAAGTCATCGCATATTTATATAGCGTCAGTTGAAGTTCTTTTTTAGTATCAAATAACGTACCGACTTCCAATACGGTTTCACTAGTTAACGCCAATGCAAATGAAGGGTTTGTCGGTGATACGTCTGTAGGGTCTGTCGATGGTGTACCCATTGACGCTCTTGCACTAGATGGTGTACCCATTGACGCTCTTGCACTAGATGGTGTACCCATTGACGCTCTTGCACTAGATGGTGTACCCATTGCTCTTGCACTAGATGGTGTACCCATTGGTGTAGGTATTGACCGGTGCGGCGTGCGTGCAACTACTGATGCAGGACTAGTAGTAGCTTGGAAATCACTAACCCGTTCATAATTAAAGTCAATAACGCGTTCATGATTAATCAGTTCATGATGAGCTCGTTCATCTTCTTCTCCTCCTCCTTCATTATCACTTTCAAATAAAATATGTTGAGAAACAACTCGAGAAACAACGCCGGGTATACTTTTTTGAGTAATAATTGGTAGTGTAGTATCTTGACTTGGGTACTTCTCTACTAATGAGACACAAAGTGGTGACGAAGATGACGAACTTCGACCCGATATCAACCGTGATAAATACATGCCCACATCTTTATCTCCCTCAATAACAATAGGGGGAAGTTTTGCAGAAGGATCATACATGACTTTAATCACTAAATCATATGCAGACTTTTGCACGTTAATCGTCTCATAGATTGTATCAACTAATTGAGCAAATGTAGTACATTGAGGTATATCCATGGTTTTGCATGATTGTGCAGAGAAAGACCTGGTACCATTGGCTGCAGTTTGCCACTCTCCATTGTACACAACAAATACGTCAGCAAATACTTCAGCTGCAATTGAAAAAATGATAGTATCAATCGAGAGACACCGTAACAATGAAATGCAAGTAAAGTGTATGGGGTGCGTTACGCATCTGCGTAACGCAACTACGTGACGCAACTGCGTTACGCAACTACGTGACGCAACTGCGTGACGCACCCAGTTTCCGCCGCGACGGTGGCATTCCACCTACTCATTCCCTAATCACTACACCCTAACAAACAAAGCAATCCAAGAGATAAATGAAGAAAGAGAAGAATACCTGTAGCAGCAGAAAGAGACATTGTGAAGGAAGAGAGGATTCCGCCGTCGTCTTCGTCGGTCGGTGGTTGGGTTTTTTAGAGAGAAGGAGGAGAAGTGAAGTGAAGAAAGGGAAGAAGAAAGAAAGAATGAAAAGAACTGACATTTTTTTTATTATATAGTAAGGGCATTGTGGACTTTTCACAATGCCCTCAGGTGCGTCACGCAACGGGAGGGTGCGTGACGCAACGGGGGTATTTTCGGCAGAAAATTGTTTGGGGGTCACCAGCGCTATAAAAATCATGGGCCCGCACCATCGGCTATTTGGCCTTATTTTGGGGTCATTTCCTCAAATTTCCCATTTTTTAAATGCAATAATTTTATTTTTTTTATATTTACTTTTTAAGGGAAATTTGATGAAATGCCCCATAACAGGGGAAATTCCAAAAAAGGCCCGCGCCAGCTAATGTTGGCAAAAAGGGTCCTTTTGTCCTGCGAAATGTCAGAAATACCCCTTTGGCGCCAGATTTTACGCTCATTGACGTGAATTACCACTCACACGATTTAATCTAAATCGCGTGAGTTCATCAACGCGATTTAGATGAAACACGTGAATGGCAATTCGCGTTTTTCAATGTACGTGAATTACCATCCACGCGTTTCATCTAAATCGCGTTGATGAACTCACGCGTTTTTAGATGAAATGCGTGGATGGTAATTCGCGTCTTTAGTCTTATATATAATTTTTCGGCCCTAATTTAAAACAAAACCTCCCCAATTCTCCCTCCCACTCCGACTGCGGCCGACTTTCCATTCCTACATCCTTCAACATCCATCAAGATCATCGTTCCTCAACATCATCGTTCCTCAACATCATCGTTCCTCAACATCATCGTTCCTCAACATCATCGGGATCCTTCCAACATCATCGTTCTTCAACATCATCAGGTCAGTTTAGGGCTTAAGGTTTAGGTTTAGGTTTCGATTTATATTATACCGTTTATATTCATGGATATGGATGTATTTAGGTTTAGGGTTTGGTTTTGATGTATTTTATGTCGTTTCCTATATATATTGATGTATTTAGGTTTAGGGTTAGGTTTTGATGTATATTATACCGTTTATATTCATGGATATAGGTGTATTTAGGGTTTAAGGTTTGGTTTTGATGTATATTATGCCGTTTCCTATGTATATCGAAGTATTTGGGTTTAGGGTTAGGTTTCGATGTATATTCTGCCAATTATATTCATGGATATTGTTGTATTTAGGGTTTAAGGTTTGATTTTGATGTATATTATGCCGTTTCCTATATATACTGATTGATTGTTGGTTTTCCTATATATACTGATTGATTGTTGGTTTTCAATTACATGAATATTGTATGGTTAGCTATTGATGTATATTCTGCTGTTTATATTGATGGATATTGTAGTATTTAGATCAGGAGCTGTCGTTGTGGTTTTCTTAGTTCGTTCAACAAAATGGTATGTAATAAAATGGTTGTTAATAAAATGGTTTTCTCAGTTCGTTCAATTCCTTTTTTTTATAATATGCAGACAACAAACACTGTTATGACTTTATGTCCCAATCAATTATCACCTGAAAATAATGTATGTTCTATTCTCTCTACTATGTCCATATTAACTAGTTTTGTATGTAATAACCATTATAATATTGTTTTACACAGTTGTTGATAGTTGAATTTGCTCGCACTTTTGGTGCAAGGGTGTCTCTGAAGTGGAGAGAAGATGTAACCCATGTTATTGCTTACACTGATCCCAATGGTGCATGCGGCCGAACTCAAAAAGTATTGAAGGCAATTCTGAACGGGAAATGGGTCCTTACTATTGATTGTGAGTCTTTGTTAACACGATTCTTTTCATACATATGTCTGTTAAATTAATATAAAAATTGTTTTGTGTAGGGATAAAATCATCATTAAAAACCCAAAACTGTGTTGATGAGGAACCTTATGAGGTTAAACATGATAATCATGGAGCCCAAGGTGGTCCTAGAAAAGGCAGACTTCTGTTGTTGAATAATGTGAGTTTGGTCTTATTCATCCTATCTGTACTTTTCTTATTTTGCTTGATAACTGAAATTATTTTTTTTGTTTGTTTTTCAGCGTTCGAAACTGTTCGACGGTTACATTTTTATATTTATAAGGAATTTCAACACACTTTACAAACATGATCTCATTGAGTTAATAGTTGCTGGAGGTGGTAGTATTAAAGAATCGGATAATCCAGATTATCCATTTGCTGAGCCAAGGGATGCGAAAACTATAATAGTATATTTCGAGATATACAGCAGGTGTCGACCAATTGAAAAGGATTTTGATGTTCTTCCCGACAATTGGCTTTATGAGACAACGGCTGCTATGTCATGGATATTGGATGAACATGTTGTTCCTCATACAAAGTTGCTTCAATCTGTTGCTGCTTGTGATTTGCAGCATTTTCTTACTTAATTTGGAGTTGTTTAGACTTATTGTTCTTCTATTTATGGGTTATTTATGATATTTATGATATTTATGGTTTATAACAATACTTAATTTGAATATTTATGATTTATGATGGTTTATATTACTGAATATTCTTCTATTTATGGTTTATTACTTTTGTTAACAATATCATAACTTATGCTTATTTAGAACAATCCAACATAACTCACGCGTATTGTGTATAATCACGCATATTCGCTTTCTTTGTTTACAACATAACTCAAACAACAAGGAACAAGGAACAATGTTGTTATTCACGCGTTTCATCTAAAACGCGTGAATAAACTCACACATTTTAGATGAAATGCGTGAATAACATTCATCGTCTTTCAATTAACGTGAAATGCATTCACGCGTTTCATCTAAAATGCGTGAGTTTATTCTCGCGTTTTAGATGAAACGCGTGAATTTCAATTCTCGTCTTTCATCGTATATAATATTTTTGTGCCCTAATTTATAACAAAACCACGAATCACTAATTTCCCCTTCTCTCTTCTCTCACTTTCGCCACTCCGACTCGACCCTCCCCTAAAGAACTCGACCACGAGCAGCAGCAGCTGACGACTACGACGACACCACGAGACCCTCCCCTGAAGAACTCGACCACGAGCAGCAGCAGCTGACCCACTACTCTTCGTTCTCAAAATGGGTATGTTTATTTTATGGTTTTTAGTGATTATGAACACTAGGTTAGTTAAATTATAGTTTAGCTAGGTTGTATTCGAATGAATGAGAATCAATACTATGTTGTTATTCTAGTATTAAGGTTTAGGGTTTGCATGCTGGCATAGTGTAGCTGATTCACGCGTATTTCACTCACGCTTATTGATTCTCACTCACGCGAATTAAGTTTTGAGGTAGAGTTTACTGGTATGTTTCGTGGAGATACAATGTTCCAAGAATTAACCACAAGTTTGCTTCAATGGACCTATTGGATAGGGAGCTCTTATCCCATTAGATTCATTGAAGGAAACTTATGGTAAAAAGTTGCGGCATTGGATTTCCTGAAACTCTACGAGCAAACTCTCCTCGGTTATAGTAATGTTGTTGAACTTTTTTCAATTCTTGTGATGTTGTTGAACTGTTTTCAATTGAAGCTCAAGTACCTGTACTTCTTTACTTTGATGGAGAGTGGAAAACTACGGATGATCTTACTCATTTTTCTGCAAAGTCAAACAGCAGTATGATTGTTCCCCAAAATTCTACTTATGCCCAATTAGTTGATCAAATTTATTCTGCTACCGATGTTGACAAATCTAGATATGATTTATTGCTTCAAGCCAAGTATAATGCTCCTGGCATGATTGCCAAATTTTCTTATATAACTGATATAAAAAAAGATGTGGATGTGGAGTTCTTTTTACATGAAGCAGTTTTAGTCCACAACCGCACTCCATTGTGTGTATCCTTAGTAGAGAAGTCACTACCAACTCAAGAAAGTGTAGCGGTTCCAGAAATTGATGACCCCGACGTCTTCCCGATGCAGCGTGAAGTTTTCTTTGAAAATGACATTGAAGATGAACATTTGCGTCTGAATGTGGGGGATGATGCTGATGATGATTGGGTTCCTATTACCCAACCTAGTAGTTCTGATTGGGTTCCTAGTACCAATCCAAATCCAAGCGGTTCTTGGGTTCCTAGTACACAACAAAACAATGTTGTTGTTCGTACTCAACCAAGCTGCAGTGAATGGGTTGCTAGTAACATACCAAGTAGTGAAAATCCTATACATGAGGCAGTAAGTACCGAAATCAGATTGGAAGTCAGTTCTTTGTTTGAGAATAAAAAAGAACTCCAGCTGAGGTTATATAAATATGCCATGACTAATCATTTTGAATTCAAAGTGGTGAAGTCAAAAAAAGAACTTTGGGTTGTGAAATGTTTGGATAAGAATTGCAAGTGGAGACTGCGTGCTGTTAGAGTAAATTCCTCGGAAATGTTTGAGATTCGTAAATTCGTAAAAGATCATACGTGTTCAATTGTGACGAGGCAAGAGAATCAAAGGTAAGCACCAGCATGGGTGTTTGGGGAATGCATGGAGAGCAAGTACATGGACCATCACAATGACCACATGCCCAAGAAAATAATGGAAGACATATAAACTACTTATGGAATAAAGTTGTCTTATAATAAGGCTTGGCGGTCTAGAGAAAAGGCCCTAATGGCGGTGCGAGGAACTGTAGAAGATTCTTACGGTAAATTGCCATCATACCTGTACATGTTGGAGAAGAACAATCCGGGTACCATAACAGACATCCAGACGGATGAGCACGGTCATTTCAGGTATATGTTCATGTCCTTAAGCTGCTCAATTAGGGGTTTCAAAAACTGTTGTCGTCCAGTATTGTGCGTCAATGCCAGTTTTCTTAAGCACAAGGTTGGAGGTCAGCTATTGGTGGCGATAACATTAGATGCGAATGAACAACTCTATCCTGTTGCATTCGGCGTTGTTGATTCGGAGAATAACAACTCCTGGACTTATTTCCTGCAAAAACTTAGAGATGCAATTGGATTGGTTGATGATCTCGTGTTTGTATCTGATAGACACCCAAGCATCGCCAATGCCTTGTGTGCTGTTTTTCCAGAAGCTGACCACGGTGTGTGCACATATCACATCAAGATGAATATTATGGCCAAATTCAAAACCGATCACTGCCACGCCGAGTTTGGTTTGGCTTCTCAAGCATACACAATCTTGAAGTTTAATCAGCATTTTGACAAGATCAATGCTAAGGACCCTCGTATTGCTATGTATTTGGCAGATATTGGGTTTGAGAGATGGAGTCGTGCATTTTTTCCTGGTAAACGATACAATCAAATGACAAACAATTACGCTGAGAGCTTCAATAGTCAAAGTAGGGAAGCTAGAAAGTATCCCATATCAATCTTAGCTGATTATTTAAGATTCACATTACAAGATTGGTTTAATAGTCGAAGAGAAAAAGTTTCCAATCACAATGAACGTTTATCTTCTTATTATGAAAAGTTCTTACGTGATCAAGCTGAGAAGGCCAGATTATATAACGTTCATCCACTTAACCGATTCGAGTTTTATGTCCATGACGGTGAATCTGATTATAAAGTTGACTTGAGAGGAATGAGTTGTAGTTGTAGGGTATTTGATGTATTTGGTCTTCCTTGCACTCATGCCCTGGCTGCTTCCCGTACCCATAGATTGGATGCCTATGAGTTCTACTCAAGGTTTAGGGTTTACTTTACTTTATTTGTTATTGAATTTATCTAACTAACTTTATTTCTCACATGTTCAATTGTTATCTTTTAGGTATTACTCAAGTGAAATGTGGATCAATGCTTATGCGGAAACAATATATCCAGTTTGTCATGAAGAGTATTGGGATATTCCAGAACATATCAAGCAACGAGTGTGCCTTAAACCACCTGTTAAGGTTAAGAAAGAGCGACCTCAAACAAAGCGTAGGTCATCCCAAGGTGAAATTCGTAAGGTACCGAGAAGATGTAGCTCATGTGGTGGTCAGGGTCACAACAGAGCAATATGCAAATCAGTAATGCCTGCACCCTCTACTGTAAGAGCTGCAAGAGCATCACCATCTCAGCCGCCATCATCTCAGCCACAAACATGAATATTGTCTGTGCAATTTTGAATATTGTATACTGATTGATTGTTGGTTTTCGAATATTGTATGCTGATTGATTGTTGGTTTTCAATTACATGAATATTGTCTATGTTTTTTTATTTGAAAGTTGTATACAGATTGTATAATACATCCAGGTTGGCCATACAGTGACTCACGCATATATATTGCACAATGCTAAACTCACGCATATTGTAATATACGTGAGTCATATTGTAATACGCGTGATTCATAACTAACGTGTATTACAATACGCGTGAGTTATGACTCACGGGTATTACAATACACGTGAATTATATTAGAATATGCGTGAGTCATAATAGACGCATATTGTAATACGCGTGAGTCATAACTCACGCATATTACTACACATTTTTATGATACATATTACAACATTTATGTCTGAAATGATGATGATAAACAATATTCAGTGTTTACAAAACATGTTACAACAATAATTCAGTGTTTACAAAACATGTTACAACAATAATTCAGTGTTTACAAAACATGTTACAACAATAATTCAGTGTTTACAACTTCATGGCTCTAAAATCTGGTGGTACAACCTGACTGCCCATTTTTCTCTATATAATTGCATATTGTTTGATACGCAATTTTCTAGACCAAGTTTAGCAGTCAGGTACTCTACATACATTAATACAAAAACGCCACAGTCCCCACTTCATTCTGCTTTTGGTACTTCAGGATGTGGGATTCTCTGAAATCTAAAAGTTTCATTTATCATGTTAGGATACCTGGCCATTTCAATTTCAGACATTGCTTTATGAAGGAAGGGCGGCATTATCTCACAAATGGCTTTCATGGATTTTCCAAATTCGTCGTCATTGAAAATTGTCTGATCGCAATCATAAACATCAATTCTCCATTCTTGCAATCGAATAACACACAGTACCCAGTGTAGGTTGTTGAGGTTGAGGGGGAAGTAAATAACATCAACACTGCTCCAACCGGGCATATATTTATCTTCTCTACCCCAGTAGTAGTGGTAAATGATTTCAGCGAAAGTATGGCCAGCTGGTTTTTCTGGATCAACCGAGTCAGCAACAAAATCGTCATAGTATGAAGTAATCAAAGGGGCAAACTGGCAATCTAAGATGGTGAAATCCGCCGGGTACGTCTTAGCAGACAAATTGCAGCATTCATCTCCACATCAGTTAGCCACCTATTTAACCTCAGAATTGTAGTGAAGAACTTAAGGTCTCCAGTGCAATCAGAGAGTTGGATGTCTTTAAATTTAGCCCCTTTCGCAAATTCTTTCTTAAACTCGTTCTTCAGTTGCTCATTACAAGTCGACATAGGATCGACAACAATCGTCTTCTTTCTTGGACGAGGGACGATGTAGGGACTAAGTACAGCTTTCGACGTCGTCCTCTTTCTCTTAAATAGGATGTGGGATGCATCTTCCAGTACCACCACATCCTCATCTATCTACTTGTCCTCCTTCTTCTCTTCCTTCTTCTGCACAACGAAATGATCGTCCACCTTCTTCTGCACCCCCTTCCTACCCCTCTGCACCCCCTTCCTACCCCTCTGGACCCCCTTCCTACCCCTTTGCACAACGAAATCATCGTCCACCTACAAAGAAATCATTGAATTAGACAAGAAAAGTCTTCAATTAGTCCAAATGCAAGAATTGCATACCTCATCTTCATTATCTTCCACCTTCTCTTCCACATTCTCTTCAACCTTCTCTTCCACCTTCTCTTCAACCTTCTCTTCAACCTTCTCTTCCACCTCATCTTCATTATCTTCCACCTGCTTCTCCACCTGCTCCTCCACAGCTTCCTCAACATTCCCACCATCGGATTTCCCATCAACCACATCAGCGTCCTCGATATTCAATTCACCATCTTCATCTGTCTTCTCCTCCAAAGTCCCAACATTGTCCATCTCCAACAACGGCCCATCCTACAAAAACCAGAAAAGCCCTTCAATTAGTCCAAATGCAAGAAATAAGCAAAGTGCGATAATTGCACCAAATGCAAGAAATGCATACCTCAATATTTTTTTCACCATCTTCATCTGTCTTCTCCTCCAAAGTCCCAACATTGTCCATCTCCAACAACGGCCCATCCTACAAAAACCAGAAAAGCCCTTCAATTAGTCCAAATGTAAGAAATAGGCAAAGTGCGAGAATTGCACCAAATGCAAGAAATGCAAGAAATGCATACCTCAATATTTTTTTCGTTCAACAAATCATGATCTTTATTTTCATTGTCCTCCCCAACATTGTTTTTCTCCAAGAGCCTAACAATGTCTTCCTCCTGTCCATCCTACAAAAAACAGAAAAGCCTTCAATTAGTCCAAATGCAAGAAATGCACCAATTAGTCCAAATGCAAGAAATGCAAGAAATACATACCTCAACTTCATTCTCCTCCACAAGCCCAACATTGTCTTTCTCCAAAATCAGCACAACATTGTCTCCCTTCCCATCCTACAAAAAAGAAAAATCCTTTAATTAGACCAAATGCAAGAAATGCCAAATGCACGAAATTTATCATCATTCAAACTCATACCTCAGTGTTTACCTCAAAATCTTCCTCGTCCTTTTCTTCATCATTCTCCTTCTTTTTCTCCCCTTGTGTGGAAAAGTCTTGCTGTAGTTGCTTTAACATCCGTTTAATGAGAATTATTTCATCTCTCATTTCAGTTTTGATGAGAATTATTTCATCTCTCATTTCAGTTTTGATGAGAATTATTTCATCTCTCATTTGATTTTTGAATTCATTTAGCTCATTCGAAAGTTCATCCAATCTACATCTATCATGGGGAGTTGTTGCTGTTGGAGTCGGGGGAGAGGATTCTTCGTCTTCGTCTTTTCTACTCGTGGCGCTCTCGACAGAATAAGAGTTGCTGGTGCTGGTGCTGGTGCTGGGGGTAGGGTTTCGGGTTGTTCTTCTCGTGGAAGGTTTGACTTTGGCTGGAGTAATTTGTCTTTTCTTCCTCGTGACAGTTTTTTATGAGAAACTTCATCGTCAATATCTCCAAGTTTCCTCTTTCTGCAGTCAAGATCAAAAAGGACATCATAAACATTACCTCTCATATCTTCAAAGTCATCCCCAGCATATAAGATCTTCTCTTCTTCAGACAATTCCATTTTCTTAACAATCTTGCCTTGCAGGGCAGTGTGAAGATCAGAGGCAGTGATCTTCCTCTTTGATTTGTACTGTATCATCCTTGGACAGACAGGCTCTTCCGTTTGAAGCGTCGCTTTAATTGCAAGATTGGGGACAAACGTTTGGATCACCTCATAAGTCCACACTTGTAAGGCTAGTGTGAACCCATATACGGTATAAGAAACATCGACATCTTTGTCTTTGTCTTTGTTCTTCTTCCCCGATGCGGCATTCTTCTTCTGCAGATATAGCTTCCTGTAGCGATCAAGGTCTTTGGTCAAACCCCTGATGGTTGCTCTAAAGGACACCTTTCCCCATGGAAAATTGAGGAAGGTGTCGATGTCATCGACCATGCTGAAGAGTTTCTTATTTATTATCCTCTTCGGGTCAAGGGCAAAGAGATAATGGGAAACTAGGTATACCAGCCCCAATTTCCATGCATCTTCCCTATCAGAGCAGGACATGAATTTTGAATGAAGGTCTGCTATTCTAATAAGTGGAATACTTTTAAAATATTTAAGAACCAAAGTTGGAGATTCTTCAACCTGATTGAAAATCCTTTGCTCCGCAGGGAATCTCCCAAAATTGAGACCTGTAACCAATGCAAACTCCCTCATCCCGAAGCATAGCTCTTCTCCATTCACAATGAACTTCATCTCCATAGAATTTGAGCTGGACTTCCTGAGGAGCATGTGGTGTATAATCATTCATGAGAACCGTAGTAACGGGTTCCCTTTGAATAAGAATCTGAATTGGGTTTCCTCTACCCTTTCAGTTAGATTCATCTTTGCAAATTTGGCCGCAAATATTTCCCATATTGGTTTTCCAAGATACCCTACCAGCAAACTCGGGTATTATAGTGGACTCCATCTACAAAACAAGGAACAACATGGGATCACCATGATAATTAGCAAAACAAAATTAGTATTTAATTAAATAGTAAGACCAACAACAAAAATGGAACAGAAAAAATCATGACAGAAAATAGTTTGGTCCAGTTCAATCATAGCATCTAGTGTATAGATGCACCCGAGTCATCCACTCATCAAAAAGGATTTTACAATCAATGTATTCAATATAAGAACACTCATCTAGATGCAGCCTCCAATTAAACATATTAACACTTGATCCACTTTTAGAAATGCATTCAATCAAGGTAAAAGTGAAAGATATATTTGCTTCCTATAGCAAGTGCAATATGGTCCAAGAAAGTGAACATACAGTGTGGATCATTTATGGCTTTTGATTCAGCACAGCAAATTAGGAGCACGTGTTGACTAAATTTCTTAATATAACATCGAAACCTGTCTCATTGGCATTCTATTAAGGTGCAGTAAAGCAGCAAAAGTTAAACCCTTAACCCTAAATACCATTTCTTCACAAGCACATAACAAACATGAAACCTGTCTCATTGGCATTCTATTAAGGTGCAGTAAAGCAGCAAAAGTTAAACCCTAACCCTAAATACCATTTCTTCACAAGCACATAACAAACACGAAAATGCCATTTCTTAAACGAGAAATGTATGAATAAACGTGAAATGCATGCATGCAGAATAAGAACACTGATACAATACTCATCATATACCCTAAAAGCATTTACACACATAAACGAAATCAGAACCAAACCCTAAACCCTAAATACATCAATATAAATCAATATAAATGGAATAATACACATCAAAACCTAACCCTAACTCTTAAGCCCTAAACTCACCGGAATATGTCGAAGAGACGGTGGAAAGAAGACGATGATGTCGAATAGACGGTGGAAAGTCGAAGATGTTGGACGAGGAACGATGTTGAGGAACGATGATCTTGATCGATGTTGAAGGAAGTCGGCAGTTGAGAAGATGTGGTTTTGGAAGTCGGAGTGGGAGGGAGAATCGGGGAGGTTTTGTTTTAAATTAGGGCCGAAAAATTATATATAAGACTAAAGACGCGAATTACCATCCACGCGTTTCATCTAAAAACGCGTGAGTTCATCAACGCGATTTAGATGAAACGCGTGGATGGTAATTCACGTACATTGAAAAACGCGAATTGCCATTCACGCGTTTCATCTAAATCGCGTTGATGAACTCACGCGATTTAGATTAAATCGCGTGAGTGGTAATTCGCGTCAATGAGCGTAAAATCTGGCGCCGGAGGAGTATTTCTGACATTTCGCAGGGCAAAAGGGCCCTTTTTACCAACATTAGCAGGCATGAGCCTTTTTTGGAATTTCCCCTATTATGGGGTCATTTCATTAAATTTCCCCTTTTTAATATATATATATATATATATATATATTATTTTTTGTTTTTTTTAACTTGTTGAAATTAGTGAGATTTTATATTAACGATTTGAATTTAGGCATTTATAATAAATAAAATTTAACTATTGAAATTTTAGTAAACGGATAAAATTGATAGTCAAAATTCTCGATTATGAATTTTAATGTCAAGTATATATAATAACTTAACGACATTTAAAACAGTTAGAAAAACTTTATTTTATATAAGTTAACGACTTTTAAAACAGTTAGAAAAACTTTATTTTATATAACTTTATTAAATATTTCAAAATTTTTAAATTTAAAGGAAAGACATTAAAATTATATTTCCCCTTATAATAATCTTCAAGAACATTTTTAATTTATTTTATAATTTAAGGGAAAGTTATACTAAACATAAAATTTGGAGACTTAATTTAAACATATTATAAGAATTCGACCCCTAGTCAACTAAGAATGAATGACCCGAATCAAACTTGAAAAGACATGACCCGTACTTTTTCAATCGGGTATCAACCGCCCCGTCGTCATCCTCGTCTGTCGTCACTGCCAGTAAAGAATTAGGGTTCAGTTTCTTGCATTCATTCGATCGTTGATAATCATTGCCTTGAAGATTTTCCCTTCTCCATTGATTTCAGATCGCCGATGTAAGAACTAAGCTTGGAGTATGGCGAGGAGTATGTCACGGTCGCCTTCTAACAGGCGGAGGTATTCTCCGTCTCCATCGCCTGTAGGTCATCGCAATGGCCGGCGAAGTAGAAGAGACCGTAGCCGCTCACCTTCACATTCTCACAACAGGTGATTATCCTATCATCTATTTTAATTAGCTACTCTCGAACTTCAAATTTTGCCCAAGTAGTCAATTATTTTAGGGTTCACTACTCCACATTTCTGCAATTTTCTGGCCATGGCAGATTAACAAACAGTAACAACTTGATCGATATTGATATTGTATGTTAAAGATGATAAATAAATCAGATTATACATTGAGTCCAGCTTCTATTGGGTTTGAATATACAGGAGGAGAAGTCCCAGTTCTCCTGCACCTCGCCGGAGAAGTCGTTCTCCAGCTTTGAGGCGCCGCAGGAACAGGTCTCGGTCTTCCTCTCCTAAAAAACATAAGCGGCAGAAGAGTAAGAGTATATCATCATCTCCACCTCCCAAGCCTAGAAGTCCAAGTTTGGCCTCTATTGAGCGAGAAAACGCAATTGAGAAACTGAGGAAGGAGGAAGAAGAAAAGAAAAGGTCTGTGATATACTTTTATCACAAACTTAGACATTTGAAAATAGTGATAACATTGTTTCTATTCTGCTGTTGCAATGAAAAAGGCGTCAGGAGGAAGAACTAAGACTTCTTGAAGAGGAGACAGGTAAGAGAGTGGAAGAGGCCATAAGGAAAAACGTAGAAGAGAGGCTGAATTCCGAAGAAGTGAAGAAAGAAGTAGAGAGGCGAATACAAGAAGCTAAGAAGAAATTGTTTGACGATGTCGAAATTAAACTTAAGAAAGAAAAGGAAGTTGCACTAGATGAGGCAAGACGGAAAGAGGTAAAAATGGTTTTATTTGTTTTCTTCTTTATTTATCCTGTTATCTTACAAAACCTGTTATATGAATCAGGATCAAGCCCGAAAAGAGAGAGAAGAACTGGATCAAATGCTGAAGGAGAATTGGAGAAGAGTGGAAGAGTCTCAGAAAAGAGAAGCAGTGGAATTTCAGAAGAAGGAAGAGGAAAGGCACAAAGAGTTGGAGCTTATCCAAAGGCAGAAGGAAGATGCCTCAATAAGAAAGCAGCTAGAGGAAGAAGATGAACGCGACAATCAGATGAAGAATAAAAATCGAAACAAGACCAGTCATCATTAACCAACCAGGTATGTCAAAAGACAGTAATATTTTACTTGGAAGTTGTCTAGTCATATTTTACACTATCGACAGTTATAAGTAAGTTGATTTTCTTGAAAAGATTATTGTTCAGATTAGACACTTTAAGAACTTATTATATGAATGAATGGTGGGCGGTTCATGGTTGGCTAAGTTGTTTACTGCCCACCATACAAATTCTCTAGACTTATACCTTCCAATTCCCCACCAATCAGTTTACTGTATAGTGTTAGGCTTAAAATCTATATCTTTCTCTTCTTTAATTCTCTTACACTTAAAATGGGGTTAGGTTGAGATTAAGGCAAAAAAAAAGGAAGAACAGAAAATTGACTAGACTTTGAAATCTGAGCCTAACAATGGAAATATATTATACATTAGAGAGAGTCAAAGCCATTGATGAGCACTGAGAGGACAAAAACAAAGTGGAATGATCAATAATTGGGGGAGAGTCAATTGTAACAGGCAGTTGACTTTAGTTGATCAACTTGAGACTATAGGGTGGACACTCCCCCCTCTTCTCCCACCTTCATTCTAATAAGAAAGTCAGACCTCAAAAGAGATGATAGATTCTTTTGACTAACTATGTTTGACATTTATTCACAATCTATGTTAGTATTGATAAAGATGAATATAGCAAATTTGAACAATTATCATTAATTAGTTGTGTTAATCAGATCCTAAACTTTAAGCATTGTCAAAATGTGATTAAATCTGGCTATTGTTCCTTCATTTATTTGTCTTTTAGTTTGCAAATTAATTGTTTTTAAGATCAACCTACTAAACTAGTTGTTCAAGTGGAAAGAGTTTTGATCAAAGAGATCAAAAGGTCTCAAATTTGTTCGAAACAAATTTGACCTCACCAACTAATGCTTATGACTGGTCAAAAGTAGTGAAAATTTGAAAAACTCAAAATAATACCATACAATTGTCAAATGGGCTAAGTAATAAAATATTATTGAATCCAAAATGTATACAAGAAACAATAAAATACTGGTTGTAATGATTGTAAAATGTGACCAGAAGATATTGGAGACATATATACATGCACAATTAATAAAAGAATATTCTTTTTTTATGTGTCAAATTTAGGGTGGGCCAAAACACATATAATAAAACATTAAAAGTTTAGAATTCTTTCAATGACTTTGAGAGTCTATATATAGAAATGTTCATTCCCATTAGTTGCCACAATATGCTCAAAAACCCATAAACCATACCATCCTTCCATACTCTCACAAAAGATGCAAGATCAAGGTCAGAAGAAGATGAAAGTAAAGAAAGGATCATTGACAGTTCTAGTCGGATTAGATGACAACAACGAAAACCAACGGTTCGTGATCCCCATATTGTACCTACACCATCCTCTCTTCCATAATCTTCTAGAGAAGGCACACGAGGTTTATGGGTATCATACCTCCGGCCCTCTTCGTCTACCATGTTCGATCGACGACTTTCATCATATTCGGTGGCGGATCGAGAAGGAAACCAGTAGCACTGCTAATTATCACCACCGCAATCATAGTCATCATTCTCTTTCGTTCAATTCTTGTTGAAAAAGATGGATGAATTAAGTTTTAAAACTGATACTAAGTACGATTCTCGGAGGGCCCGATCATCTTTCTAGTGTCGTGTGCCTTTTCCGGCTCCCTTTTCTTGTTAAGGAGATCATATCTAGTAAAAATGTAATATATATATATTTATAATGATTAGTGACCATATATAAAACTGTTAATTATATATGGGAAACAAACTACAAATGAACTGAAGATGTTTATATCTGGCCGGTTTAGGGTTGTGATCAATGATTTCGGAATTCTCTTAACTAAAAGAATTAGTGATTAATTATAATTAATTATTTTTCTTTCTTTCTATTTCTCTCCCGACAGAGGAGAGATCATGGTTAATGGTGGAGTAGATAATTACCGATCAGAGAGGTCCCATCAAAAGGCAAAGATAATGGTGCCGTGGTAGTGTGGCTAGCTAAAATGCAACTTTGAATTAAAGTTGATTACAATTATTATTCAAAAAGATTAGTGTTAGTGTTGTGTTTGTTTGGTCACAGTAGCAGCCACCCAAAAGCCAAAAACCCTTTAAAACTTATAATTATTATGCTTGTTTGGTAGACAATAATATGTATTGGTCTAGACCATGATTAGAGAGAGAGAGGAGAGGGGGCGGGAGTAACTCAAAACCAAACAATAAACTACATATCCCCATTAATATGATTAGTTACTGCTTGTACCATAAAATTAAGGTGGCAAATTAAGGATGGAGTTTGAACCACAAAATAAACATTATAGGAGACCAAAAGCAAGTGCAGGAATTGAGGTACATCCATGGAAGATAGTTCGAGTGAAAAGAGTTTGAACTTGAGATGTTTAGGTTACAAGTCTCATGTTCAATCCGATATTAAAAATGAATAGAAACCATATAAATGGTACCACTCCAAATATGTCAAATCGAACAAAGTACACACTCAAATCCTTTCTAGAGTACTATTATTAACCCTAGGACGAGACATCATGAACTAATTAGTGCAATACACTTCGACGTTTTGGGTCATGAATATGTACATTAGAAATAAGAACTCCTATAAGTGAAAGCTAATGAGTTATATATAATTGATGTTATTGATACATTTTTAAACTTTTAAGGTTTTGTATTGACACAATTATTCGAATAAATTAGTTATTTATGTATAAGATATACCTAATGTTACAACTTACAATTATGCCCAAGAGTTTTTTAGATTATTTGATCATGACAAATAATCTTAAGAAATTTGACCAAGCAATCTAGCTAGGAGAAAGTTTCTCCATATCCACATTTTTGGTATGAGTAGAGAACTCAAAAAAAAAGAAATATTTGTTAATCATAAAAAGAAATTGTCGTCGAAATTCTAAAGATTAATTTACTCTCACTCAAGTAATTAGTTTCTTTGTTAACAATGATCAATTGTATAAATGTTGCAGAGGAAGCAAAGAACAACTAAACACATAAATATAGGCATTAACGTAAGCTCAAGTCCTTGATGCACTCTAGAAGAAACCGAAATTACAATTATTGACCTCTATCAAAATAGTGATTATCGAGTTCTTCAAGAATCTCATCAATCAGGCCTTGTTCTCAAAAGAACATTTGTTCATAAAAACACTTATTTATTACTTTATGAGTTGGGTTATGTCATTTATTCATAAAATGTACATTCTCAATTGATGTTTGGAGTATCCAGTCATCAAGAATAATGACTCGGATTTCTCCCAAGTAACTTTTTTATGGGTAGGGTTATGATCATTATATATATAGCCACAATGCAAAGGAAAGGTTAGTACCAACCATCCTTATTGTGATTGTATGTAAGATTTGGTTGGAAACAGATGATCTAGTCTTTACTATGTGTTAATCGTCAGCAAACATAATATTTATTTGTTGGCCTTTGCGGCATTTTTTGGCACACTTTACTAATTATGATGATTTAATTAGCATGCATAATCTTCCTAATCCCCACCAAATCAGCATGTCATTAATATAATATTGGTATCAATTGTCACTAAGAAAGTGGGACCAATATGATCTTTTTTTTTAAATATGATTCGATATGTTTATACAGATTGAGTTGTTTCTAAAGATTACAATATGATTGTGTTTTCTATTATAAACCAATAAATAAGAAGCTTGCAAATTAATAGTTTGAGCTAATTTTTCCTATGTTACCATTCCTACAGTGTTCCCACCCATGCCACCTCCAATGGAGATGCTTTAATTTGTCCATTAGAGATGAGTGTCACATACAGTTGTCACAACCAAAATTTATATCTAGTGTTCGAGTTTGTGGCCACAGAACGATTGAGGTTATGCGTTTGTGCTAAACAAGGATCAATGAGCGATTATGAATGATGATGATGATGATGTTTAAGGTTATTATTTATTTGTACGCGTTAATGTAATCATTTTGGGTATGATTCTTGTGTTTGTGGATGTAAATGTTGTGTTGGTTATGCTGTCTTAGGGACACAGGATATGTATGACTTGGTTGACTGTAGTGAGTGAGGATTTACACAATCAATATACTTGGTTTTATATTAGATTTTTTTTTTAATATTAGGGTGTTTGGATCAACTTTGATATCAGGAATCCACATTAAAATACTCCTTATATAATCCATTTGTTTTAAATAAGAAACGCAAAGTGAGATTTGTGGTGGTTAGCTCTTGGCTCAATCTTCTTGTAATGTAAGCTTTAAGAGATCTCGCGAATAAATTGATTAATGAAAAAGTTTTAATTTTTTAAAAATAAAAAATTAGAGACATTGTTAAAATGGTGTTGGCATTTTACTAGTGACAATTTAAGCGTTTGGGTGAGATGGGTTAGACAAGATGATACTCTTTTGGTGAAAGTGGTTCGACAAAATGCGGGATGAATTTGGTTGGTTGGGTGGTTGGTTAAACAATCTTTTTTCCATTCAGGGTCGGTGTACATAAAAGTGTTAACTGGATTGAAGTTGTTTATTGTGCAAAGTTGAAAAGATATTTGGTGCGGTGATCTCAACTTTTGAAAAGATATTTTAGACGAAGATTTGTTGACGGAGGAGGCTAACGCGGCAGCCCACAGTACTATTTATTTCAATCAAAATGTTTTTAATGGAATTTAAACTAAATTTAATTTTTTTTCGATTGAACTACCTTTGACAAATATTCATTAAAATTTTAGTATACCACTTTTGGTTTCGAGCAAACATGCTTTCAAGAGGAAGGTTAAAACGTTTATATGTGAGTCATTCTTAAGCGATCCTCTCAAATAAAATTGTTTATAAAGTTAAAAGTTTCATATCTTTAATAAAGTTAAAAGTATTGTAAAATTTTCAAACGTTTATGTGTGAGTCATTGTTAAACAGTTATTTCAAATGAGATTGTTTCTTTTTTTAAAGTTGAAGGCCTTTTAAAACTCTCCAACTTCCTCCAAAGTTGTTCTTATTTGAGTAATGGCTATTCATTAGGGATTCTTAAAGTAGAGACTTATTGAGAAAGAGTAGTTGTCATTTTCTATTGTGGAAATTGCATCTCCATTATGCTTAATTGCTATTTTGTAGAGCATTTTGAAGCTTGATCGGTTCATGTTTGGAAGTGGTGTTCATGGTATAGGAAGTTTGGATTGATGGGTAAAAGATTACCTTCATAGATAAAAAGTGGTAACCATTTTTAATATTGTCTTTTTGGTGGCTATATAACTTTGAGAGGAATAATAAAATATTTAAGAATAAGGGTTAACTAAATAACTAACTATATGCGCATACTAATTAAAACGTCTTATGTTGGTTGTATCGTGTTCCTCTTATTGACTTATGTTAATAGTTTCGTAATCTTCTTGATATCCTTATACTCTCATCTTGATATGTAACATGATGTCTTTGATTAGTTTAGTTTGTATTGTTGTAATCGTTGACCTCTAAAACATCGCAATAAACAAAATAAAATAGTTAAAAGTGATTAATTATTAATATTAATAGAACATGCATGCACATGATTTTTATTTTTTTTAATAAAACATGCATGCACATGATATTTGATAGAGAATAGAAAACTCATTGATCAAAATATCTTGAGGAGGCAGCTTTTAAATGTGGTCATTATCTTTGTCTTTATGTTTGTAATTGTCTCTTAATTAACTAACCAATAAGATTAGTGCAGCTAATGAAGTCAAAGACAGGTATTATCAATTATTTATTATCATTAACTAGTAGTTATCATATATGTACATTTAATTGTTAGTTGAATTAAATCCTTATCTCCTTCTCTTCTACACATTTTCTAATGTTTTTTATACCAAAATTATATTGTTCTTTGTTTAATCTCATATAAAAAACTTAATTTCTAGATTTTAAAACAATACAAATCATATCTTAATTAAATCTATCCTTGCTCATTTTTTAAAAAAAATAAAATGGGACAACGGATTAAATATGTAACCCGCAAACATACTTAACCATTTAACCAGACGCTGAACTTGCCGCCTAACGGGCTTAAACCTAAGAACATAGAGTTAGTATACACCTCTTATTGTCGCTAGAATAGAAGAGAGGATCTACCCTTGCCCATTATTTCATTCCATTTGAATTCTTCTTGAATATTGAGTCATAGAATATTTTAATTACAACTAAGGCTATTAAAATCTCGAGTTGACTCTTAAAATCTTACGATTTCATATGTTTAACGAGTCTAATTTTAAGTAACTCTTACGATTTTAAATTTACGATAATAAAATTTTACGAGGTTATAAATAATTTTGATTTTACGATTTTATATAATTTTACTTTCAAAAAACAAATTTATATTAATTAAATTAAAAATTAAAAATATTATTTATTTAAATTAATTAATATAATTAATTTTATAAATATAATTTTTATAGTGTTATTTACTTATTATTTTTTAATTAATTTTATATTAAAATATATAATTTCTTTAAATTAACTAAGTACAAAATACTTAATTATATATATAAATAAAAATAATATATAACTATTATTTTTTCAAATTAAACTCATACGATTTCACGTAAACTCTAGATTTTATAAGTTTACCACTTGTTAATTATTATACGCAAATTCTCGATTTTAACAGCCTAATTACAAACCAAAATTTTTTGATGGTAAGAAATTGATCATTAACCATCATAACCTTAGGGTTTTGTCTCATGTAGAGACTTTTCCTAGTATTTGTATTGAAAGATGTGGCAATTCAGGACAATTTATTAATACAAACTTTAAAATTTTAAGAAAACCAAACAATATCCCAAATGTAACAAGTCCATGGCCATAATGAGTTGAAAATAACTTGGGCAAACTGTGTTCAGTACTTAAGTTCTAACTTAAATAACTGTGTTTGATAAAAAAAGAAAAAGAAAAGTATACCCTTAATTCATAGATGGAACAAAAATCCAAAAGGCAGATCAATTTTAACTGAATCATAGAAAAACCTTACTTCTTTGCTTTCACTTCTTTGGCTGGCTTGTTGACAAAGGGCATGAACGTCTTTCCACCCATGAAGGGTTGAAGTACTTCGGGAATATCAACACCATCCTCTCTCTGATAATTCTCGAGGATGCAACACATTGTCCTCTCCGTTGCACTGAGAGTGGAATTCAACAGGTGTACATATTGCTTCGCTTGTTCATTGCCCTGTATATTCAACCATTGGTAAATAAATTCACAGCAAGATTAAAAGTAAAATAAAAAAATAATTTACTACCTTCTTCTGTCCATATCGAATCTCTAATTTTCTGGACTGATAATCTGTACAGTTTGAACATGACACCAGTTCCCTGTAAGTGCTCGAGGAAGGGAACCAAGCTTCTAAATCATACTTCTTTGCAGCAGCATCATTTAATGCACCAGACACTATAGACACTACATGATATGGAAGTTTTAGCTGCAATCAAGACAAAGAAGAATCCCATCATTCATTTAGCTGCTCAAATTTGAAACTAGACGACAGTTGATATTTTGTTGATGGTGAATTATACGAGGTTATTACCAGCTGATAGAATTCCTCAGAATTATTAATCATTTCTTCATGCATGTCCCAGGAATCATTGGCATTAGGGGTTGTGATGCAGAATTGCTCCACTTTCTCAAATTGATGAACACGGAAAATCCCTAGGGTATCTCTACCGTGTGAGCCAGCCTCCTTACGGAAACAAGACGAATATCCCGCATACCTAAACATACGTGAAATTCAGCACTTTAAATCATATTTTAAATTATTATAATTAAAAAAAAAGGGTTGGACATTGTTTTCAGGCAACACCTAATCGGTAATTGAGATGGATGGATCCAATCATCTATATGATATGCACAGAGGGGCTGTTCAGCTGTTGCAATTAGATATTTGTCTTCCCCCTCTCCGGTAACCTGAAGTAGCCATTTAGTTCAGGAATAATTCAAATTGAATAGGTGGAATAGGCTTCTCTGAACATATACATTAATAGAATTTACCTTGTAAAGTTCTTCATCAAACTGAGCTAATTGAGCACACTTTGCCATGATGTCTTTTCTCATAAAGAATGGAGTTTGCAATGGAACATAACTCTTTTTCCCCAAGAAGGCTAGGGCAAAATTAATAAGGGCTTGATTTAGGAGCACACCATCTCCTTTTAGATAGAAACCTCTACCTCCAGCAGTGTTGGTCCCTAAAAGTTTCAGGCATTTTTTAAGTTTAGTAGCGGAATGAACAATTATAAGAACCTGAATACCTCCATATAATTATGGTAAAGAACAATTTCTCAACAGAAGAATTTGCAGTAAACAGCTTATCAATAGCAAAGTTATTATCTCATAAATACACAAAATTCAAATGTATTGATTTTGTGAAATTCATAGTTTTGCAGAATTGTAACTTTTCCAAACATTGTCAAATTCTAATTCCAATTATCCAAACATGGCCTAGGACATAGTTGTCAATAGCGCCCGTAGCGCTAGCTATAGCGAATAGCGTAGCGTAGCGCCCACTTGTAGCTATAAGGGGCTATAGGCTACGCACTTTCAAATAGCCCCGCTTTTGTAGCTATAGCTCCTATAGCGCCAAAAGCTATTGCCCCTTGTAGCGATGCTTTTACAAAATTAATATTAATTATGACTTTTCATCTCCCCAAAAATTTTAAATTTCAAAATTTTTTTTGACTCTTCCTCTTCTTTTATTCTCTTATTATTTTTTCCTCTCTAGTCTTTTCCAATTATTTTCTCTTCTTTCCTCTAATCTTATTTCTACATTTCTTCTCTAGCCTTTTCTTATCCCTCTTTCTCTTCTCTAGTCTTTTCTTATCCTTCATTCTCTTATTTTCTCTTCATCTACACATTTAAGAAGCTTGAAGGCAATCACATCTAAGTTAAGGGGGAAAAGACCAATAGGAACATCTAACACATTTGATATTTTAGATGAATTTGATTACAATGAAAAAAGTGAAGAAGAGAATGATGCTAAGCATTATGCAATTTCAAATGAAGAAGATGATCTCGATTTTGATGATGAAAATGATGACAATGAATTTTAGATTATGTTTTGAACTTTTTCTAGTTTAAGAATTGATGGTTTTTTGTTTTGAACATTTATTTTTGTGATGTTTTTTTATTTTTGATATTTACATGTTTTTTACGCTTTATTTTCAAATAGCCCTCGCTACGCTATTCGCTTTACGCTATAGCTATGAGCAGCTTTGGCGCTATTTAGCGCTATACGCTATTGACAACTATGGCCTAGGAGTAATCCTTGGATGTTGTTTCCTTTTAGTCTCCATTTTTTACATCTTCGTAATTTGCAGTTATAGGAATGGATTTTCATTCAAGGAGAATTGGCAAGCTAAGGGTGATAAAATAATATACTATCTTGCAACAACTACTCAATTCCAAGTACTAAAAACAACTGAAAGTGAATCCAAGACAATTATGAATTACTTTGGAAAACAATTGCAATCAAGTAAGAGACCTATTGGAAAACATAAACAGATATAAGAAACCTCAGGCAACACAACAGTTACAAATAAATTTTATTAATTTGACAAGATTTGTGAATAATTGGGGCAAAGCAACACATAAATACCTTTCTTGGTGTCAGCAATTCCAAGAAGCTCTACAAGATCTACATGATTTTTCAGTTTCGGTTCTGATCTCTTCTCCCCCCAAGTTCGAACTACAGCATTGTTCGCCTACATATTTCTCAAATAGTTTTGAAGGATGTGATTACCTACTGAAATATTCACAATACTCTGAGTTAGCACTCATCATACCTCATCATTACTGACAGGAACAGAATCATGAACCAGGTTTCCAATTATTTCCAGCTTTGAATATAATACAGTGCGTGCTTCCTGCACTTCTATCTCCTTTTCTGCAGTCTGCTGCTTGTTTTCATCAGTGTTTTTAATCATCTCGCTTGCATCCCCACCAGCCTATTTCAAAACCAATCATCGATGATTAAGAACATAGACTTGCATCCTACACAATATGTGCATTATATGACGAAACAAATAATGATTTCTGGTGCCAAACTAATTTCCTCAATTTGTTAGGCCTATGTAAGTATCCATCCAGTCTCTAAATGTTCATAATAGAGAAATAGTTCAACAAATAATTAATGTAGAATATTTCAAAGATAAGAACATTTCATCCTTGATCCAAATGCAAATCCAACATCTTAATCCAAATAACACATAATGAATTTGAAATTAAATCCTAACATTTCAAGTCAACAGGTAGATAAAATGCAATTACCCTTTACAAACAAAATGAATATCAAGAACAATTCAAGAAAGATGATCTGTTACTTACTATCTTGAGTTTGGCGATGCCTTTGTTTATCCGGTTAAAATCTTTCCGGAGATTGTCCAGCTCGAATTGACCTGAATAAACAGAGAAAAACCCATAAACACGCAACAAAATTAAGAAGAGGAAAAGGGAAAGAGGTGATTACGCTGTCTCCATTCCTTGTCGAGACGAATAACCTCGTCGACAACCTCAACATCAGCGAACCTTCGGCGTTGGGACTCGCGTATAATCTCAGGGTTGTGGCCCTTATCTTCCCTGAAGAGGTTGATGTCCAGCATTTTTCTATCTCTCAAAAAGCTCCGTCGACTTCAATCCTGAAGAAGAAGAAGAAGTGAAAGGAAATGATGTAGCAGCCGACAAGGAAATGAAGAAACAGAAAGATGAGCAGCTAGGGTTTTGGAAAGAGGTAGTAGTGGACTATTCTTTTAAAATTATTTCTTTCTTTTTTCACCTATTCATAATATAATAATTAATAAGAATAAATTTGAACAATGGTATTAATTTTTGAATAGTAATCTATATATATTAAATCACTAAATAGCTCTATTTTTGTTATTAGAATAAATATGTCTTAAATTTATAAAAATAAGATTAAATTTGAAAATATATTAATCATATAAATATTATTATCATTTTAACTGTTGAGATATAATTAATTTTAAATATTATTTTCACATTTTGTACTATAAATATATATTAATAATTAAATGTGAATAGACTTTAATATTTTTTTATAATTAATAGAAAAAAATCAAACACTAATAGTATTAAATCAATTTTTAAAATATGAATATATTAATAAACACAATTATATATTATTTTATATTTTCACATGACTAATTATATACCAAGTAATAATAAAAACGGTTTATTATAAGTTTTACTACATAGATAATCAATAAAGTAGATAAAAAATTATTAAGTCTGATTTTAATTAATATTTTATATTTTAAATTTATAATAATAAAAATTTACAAGTTTATAAATATTTTTGATTTTACGATCTTATATTATTTTACATTTAATAAATACAATTTTATATTAATAAAGTAAAAAATATATATTATTTATTTATTTAAATAAATATATATATTTTTTTACAGTACTATTTATTTATTATTATTTTTTTAATTAATTTTATATATAAATTTAATTATATATAAATAATAATATATAACTAATATTTATTCAAATAAAACTTTACCATTTCAAATTCTCGATTTTAAGAGTTCAAGAACATTTTAAACTCTGACTCAAGGCTGTTAAAATCTCGAGTTAACTCTTAAAATCTTACGATTTTACGATTTCACATTAGGTTAACGAGTCTGATTTTAAGTAAACTCTTAAATAGGTAAACTCTTACGATTTTAAATTTACGATAATAAGATTTTACGATTTTACGAGTTTATAAATAATTTCGATTTTACGATTTTACTTTAAAAAATCAAATTTATATTTAAAATTAAAAAATAAAATTATTGGTTATTTAAATTAATTAATTAATATAATTAATTTTGTAATTATAAATTTTTATAGTGTTATTTATTTATTATTATTATTTAATTAATTTTATATGAAAGTATATAATTTCTTAAAATTGGTTAAGTATAAAATATTTAATTATATATAAAAATTAATAATAATATATAACTATTATTTTTTCAAATTAAACTCTTACGATTTCACATAAACTCTAGATTTTACGAGTTTACAACCGGCTAACGATTCTACGTAAACTCTCGATTTTGAAAGCCTTGCTCTGACTTTGATATATTTGTCCCGATGGGATTTGAATTCAGCCTAATAATGATAATAATAAGGCCTCGGAAATCATTATCTTTTATGTTGTCCAGTAGAATTAACAATGGACTGATTGATGGATGATGTTTCCAGCCCATTAATGCTTTTAAAACTTGGAGAATCGCCCATATAATTTCGGTGTAAAGTCCATTATTAAATTTCACAGAGAGCCCATTAAAGACTTTGTTTTCGTTCAGTCTCACAAAAACCCTTAGGCCCACACTCCAATCCCTCCCTCTCCTGATTGTCCGCCCTAGTATTTTGTAAAAAAATAATAATAATTTTGAAACATACAATTTCTTTTATTTGACTTTTAATCTCTTAAAAATTAATTATTTTTTTATAATTAATATGACTATTTTAATCTATGTTTTATTTTTATTTTGTTTGAAACAACATGTCCCACCAATTTTTTTAAAAGGTACAAATTAAAGACAAACATTACCCCACAATTAGCTGAAATAAACTAAATTCAATATAATTTTAATTGCATATTTGATAATAATATCTATATCTATCTATAACTATTAATTCCACATTTTTATAAATTGGTCAAACTTGTTGAATCTTTAGTACTTTCTTTCAATTGTTAATGACAAATGCATGTCACTCAAGTTGATTTCATTTCATACTCTTCTTCTTACATTTGAGAAAATTCTTGAATTTATTTCCTTTAAAATCCCATAAATTATGGCAGCAAAATAACATTATATTTGAAAACCCAGTTTTTAATAACATTTTCTTTATTTGAATATGTTGACCATTGTAGACTGGTATATCTCCACTAAAGTTACAGTGAAATTGATTATACATAAATTCACCAATAACCAATAACATTATAGTAAAAAATTTAAAAAAAATGGAACTAACACTTTTTTAGTTAATTTTTTAAAAATAATTTAAACATTATTTCATTTCCCTCATTAATTATCAATTCATTACTCAAAATATAAATATTTTTATTTTTATTTTATAGTTATATATTACTATCTTTAAATATTTTTACATATAAAAAATAAAATAATATAAATATATATATATATATATATATATTATTAAAATAATCACAAAAGATGGCCTAAGAGCATGGAAAGTCCACTACAGGTCTCATTGATTTCACTTCCTGCACCTTATATAGAGAGGGAGACCATTCTCCATTATTAGCCTATCCAATTTTCTTGTAATCTAGCTCTTTATTATTAATATTGAATAGTTTCATTTATATTTTATTTAATCTAAAGAAAAATAATAGGTCATGCTTAAAATAGTTTCAAAATTCAAAAGATGTTCATGAATACGATATGAGAGCATTTTAGGGTAATTAGGTTTCTAACCCTAAATAATTCGACGAAGTGTTATCAAAGTCGGCAGGTTCCTTCTTTATGAATAAGTTGTGTAAAAACATGTTTTTCTGTATGAATAAGATGTGTAATAGCATGTTTATGTTATTAGTGACAGTGATTTTATTGATAGCAGTTTCTATCAACTGAATTGGCCTAAGTAGTTAGATCTCAGCATAAGAGAAAATTAGTTACGGTGGAAAAAAATGTTAAGGCACTAGTCTCTTAAATACCAATTTATCTGAAATGGAAAATAATACTCGATGAATTTGTTAAACTCTTTAGATTAATTTTTATTCTCACTACCCTTACTCTTATGTACTATTACTATTACTCTAATATCGATCTCATATTCTATTCTAATTTGTTCCATCGATTGCAAGTTCTATAATCGTTCTTCTCTGCTATTCTGTAGTTAGTAAGATACTGTCATAATTTGAGTTTATATATTATAGAATCTTATTTTTCATTACATCATAACATGATAAAATGAGTTCATTCATAAACATATCTAAACAATTTTATTTTCAAGTGTAAAGTGTAAGTAACAGATATACATTAAAACTATTATAAAAACTTTTTTTTTCAAGCTTTTAAAGTTTTAACTAAGCTAATAATTCTTACCATAAATAATTTGGTGAAGAATAAAATAGAAAAAGAGAAAAGAGGAACGACCTCAAAACAAGGGTTTTTGTTTTGAAACATCCCTATCATCATTAAGGCATAATTAGCCATCAATTAATTAGGTGCCCGGCCAGGCCAGTTGACAGTGGGGAGTGAGCTAGCTAGAATGACCAACCACATATCAACACGTTTCGAGCCCTTGTCAGATTGAAGTTAGGCTACACGTGGTCTTGTCTCCTCAGTCCTTATCGGATCGAGGCATGCAGGACCCACATCTCCCACAAGTGGTTTGACCCAGGCTGAGTCAGTGCTGTGGGACTGGGTAAAGTTAACCTATCACCGTTTAAATGGAAAGCTAGGGTTTTTCTTCTCCATTGATCAGTCTACATCCGCCATTAATGTCTCCTTTCTTTTCTTTTCTTTTTTTCTCCCCTCCTCGTTCATCGGGTTTCCTCTCGCTCCCCCCGATGCTCCGCTCCCGCTGACACCGACAATTCCGGTCTCTATACATACATACTTACGTACGAACTCTTCGATCTTCATCCCATCTCATCTCAAACCCATCCAACGGTCATCATTCATCCATACTTTATGCCCTAAATAGCATGCAAAAGCCCTGTTTGTTTGCCCCTTACTTATAAATTTTATTCCTTTTGTTTTTACCCTAATTAATCCTTTTCAAGTTTTTCAAATTCAAATCTGAATAATTTTTTTTATATATATATAATTTGTTGACTGTAGTGTGTAGTAGGGTTGCATTGGTGTCCAGCAAAGCAAATTAGGGTTGCAGAAGGAACATTTATGAGGAGAGAAAGAGAGAGGTGAAAAAATATAGTAATAATTAGGTAATGATGAAAAAGACCCATTTTCATGAAAAGGCAAATCTTCAAGGTCTACTGTTTCCTTCTTTTGAGTCCTCCATTTTCTTTTGTCTCCACACAACACCTTTCTACACACTTTCCTTTGTCTTATTGCCAAAATGCTACCATTTTATTTATTCATTTATTCAAATAGTAAATTAAATATGCTTTGTTATTCAAATTCATTGGCTAAATAGGTCAAGTTCAGAAATGGTGCATAAACAAAGATATTATGTTTAATTTTTCATTAAAAACGCTTAAACTTGTAATTCGGATACTTGAACAATATTAAAATATAAAAGATGGAAAAAAAAATGGAAGCAAGATTAGTTACACCAATATTATCAAATAATTACAATATAAGAAAATAAAATAGTATTACCTAAATACATTGACAGGTTTATTATATATTTTACCCGTTCAAGGACATCACTACTTTGATGTTGTTGTTTTTTCTAAAAAATACTCACCTATCATATTTGATTTATTTTCAATAATTTAATTTATTAATTATTTTAAATTTTAAGTACAAAAAAAGACAATATAATATTCTTCAAATAACCTACCTCATTATAAACAAGATTTATTTTATAAATTCAATAAAATTTCAATTATATATAACATGAAACAAGTTGAAAGATATAAGCTGGAATAGCTCAGTTGGTTAGAGCGTGTGGCTGTTAACCACAAGGTCGGAGGTTCAACCCCTCCTTCTAGCGAATGTTATTTTTTATCTTCTAAAGAACTTACGAGTTCGATATATCTATTGAGTAACGTTTTTTCCATGTTATACTTTGTCGTTGAACAACTTTTGATCAATTATAATATGCATGAACCTTTTTTATAAAAAAAAACATCAAGAGACATTTTTCAATGTATTAAACATAAACTGAAATAACTTAGTTGGTTAGAGCGTGTGGCTGTTAATCAAAAGGTCGGAGATTCATTATCAATGTATTAAAAATAAGCTGGAATAGCTCAGTTGGTTAGAGCGTGTGGCTGTTAACCACAAGGTCGGAGGTTCAACCCCTCCTTCTAGCGAATGTTGTTTTTAATCTTCTAAAGAACTTACAAGTTCGATATATCTATTGAGTAACGTTTTTTATTTCCATGTCATACTTTATCGTTGAACAACTTTTGATCAATAATAATATGCATGAACCTTTTTTATAAAAAAAACATCGATAGACATTTTTCAATGTATTAAACATAAACTGAAATAGCTTAGTTGGTTAGAGCGTGTGGCTTTTAATCAAAAGGTCGGAGGTTCATTATCAATGTATTAAAAATAAGCTGGAATAGCTTAGTTAGTTAGAGCATATGGCTGTTAACCACAAGGTCGGAGGTTCAACCCTTCCTTCTAGTGAGTTTGATATGACCTATTGAGTAATCTTTTTTATTTTTATGTCATATTTTGTCGTTATGTTAAAATTTTGACCATTATAATATACATCGATCTTTTTAAAAATAAATAAAAATCTACGAGACATTTGTCAAAGTATTAAAAATAAGTTGAAATAACTCAGTTGGTTATAACGTGCTGTTAACCACAAGGTTGGGACTTGGGGGTTCGATTTTTTATCATTTATATAATGCATCGATCTTTTTAGAAAAAATAAAAAATCTAAAAGACATTTATCAATGTATTATGAATAACTTAGTTGGTTAAAGTGTGGCTGTTAACCATAAAGTTTGAGGTTTAACCCTTTCTTCTATCGATTAATGTTTTTATCTTCAAATAAACGTTTTTTATTTTTTATTTTTTTAATGTAATATTTTGTTGATATGTTAAGACAAATTTTGATCATTTATAATTATAATATGCATTAAACTTTTTTAAAAAAAAAAACTCTAAGTGAGATTTGTCAATGTATTAAAAATATGCTTAAAAACAATATTTTCAAAATATTAAACTATTTATACTTATTATCTAAAATTGTTAATTTATTTAAATTAATCAATAAATAATTAAGAATAAGGAAGAAATATGATGTCACCCCGCTAGAACAGTTTTCTCATATATCGACTACGTCTGGAGTCATGAATATTGTGATTTGAATAATAAGGTTAAAATTAAACTAATCAACATATTTAATGAAGCTCTTTAAGAAAATACATATATATATATATATACATGGTTCATTAATGTTAATAGATCTAATAAAAGAAGGTACTCGTACATTTGTGAAGAAAATAAATATATAACAAAATATGTATAAAGTAAGTAGGTAAATTAAAAGTGGCATAGGAGTACTATTACTGACTGGATGACCTAGGAAATGAAAGAACACAAACACACAGATTTATGGTAGGGTTTTGGTCCTACAATAACTAGCCTTTCAGGTAGACAACCTTTTTTTCATTTTCTTTTTTCTTCTTCATTTTTTTAATTAATTATGTGTATTTATTATAAGACCCTAATTAGTATAGAATTTCTAAACACAGTAATTCGTTTAGAATGTTCAACTTTTAGTTTAAACTTGTCGCATTTTATCCAATGGTGGTGTGATCGAACATAATCAACACGACACTTTAATTTATAATTCAACAAATAAATATTAATGTTAATGTTAGTTTTACTTATGATTTCTCCCCTCGACAAAGAAATAAAAAAAAACGCAATTATTGGAATCATGACACAAAGTCGAAACCATGTGAGATCTACTATAAAGGTCCACCTATGACCTATCCAACATGAGATTAGATCAATTATCTCAACCATATATGGAACGAGCTGTTACACTTTATAAGCAAATATGATAAATTTATTCTAATATTGCATTAACCACGAATAAGATGAGAATAATAAATTAAATATTGAAAATGTTAAAAAACACTCGCACTTGGTATCAATATGTTGTCAAGTTTTGTTGATTATTTCAAATAAGTAACTACTATTTAAGAATCTTGTTCACAGATTCTTTTTCATTCAATAAAGTTTCCTCTAAGACAAACAATCTATTTAGGGTTATTATTCTATTTTCTTGCTATGCATGACAATATTTAATCATCAAGATGATCTTATAATTTGTTTTCTATCAATTAGACTATATTAATTGTCTTTTAAAATTTACCATATATATATATATATATATATATCAACAATAATGTTTTTTTTTTAGAAATTATTACAATAAGAAATAAAAAGAGTGAATCACGAATATTTAAAATATATTTAACATTATTTTAAAATTAAAAAATATCAAAATAAAGATAATGAAAAAACAATTAAATTCATACAAAACAGACTAGACAAAAACATGACACGAAAGATAATAAAAATAAAACCACCAAACATGAACTGATGAACGTAAAAATAAAAATGAAACAAACAAGTATCCAGTTTGTAAATTCTAAAAAATGACTCTCAACTCCTTAATAAAAATTCACCAATTTACTAAAATAATCTAAAAATGTCATAATATCATTATAATTTATTTTTTAAATAACTCACTATCAAGTTAATTTGTATATAATTTCTTAATATCACATAATTCAGTTTTTTTTAAATGTAAAGCTAGTATTTAATATAAATTAATTATTAAATAAAAATCTAAAAAGATAAAAAATAATTTGGTAAAAAATAAATAAAAATCATTTTTTTTCTATTTTTAATCAAACAATTTTTTTTGGAAACCCCCCCCCCCCCCCCCCCCCAAAAAAAAAAAAAAATTTCTCAAACGAGCTCTTACACCTTTCTTTTCAAATTAAACTGTGACTTTTGTAATTTTATGCTTTTTCATTTTAATAATTATTAATTGACTTCTATGCCTGCTCCAAATCATAATTAATTAAAGATGTTTCTAGAGAAGTAATAATATTTATTTCGTATTCTATAAAAAGGTGAAAACAGAATAAACGTGAAAATGTTTAAGAACGATGTATAATAAAACAAAATTGGTAGTAGCTGGAAATTATTAAATGATATATATATATATATATATAAATAATTTATCAGAAAAAAATGATAAACTCAACTAAAAATTTAAGAAAACAAGTCCACCAATCAACGTGGCATTTCATATGTGGATAGGAGATAGAAAATTTTAAAATGTTTCGAAACGCGTTTGAGGTACCGAAATAGATTCATAATGTTTTGAAACGGGCATTTCAGGACAAAAAATATATAGTCTGGAAATGAGTGATTTCAGAACCCGAAATAAGCGTTTTCAAAACGTTGGAAGAACCTAACAGCCACGTGAGACGTGAGATTTATAAACTATTTTCGTTGAATATTTCGATTGAGTTTATTATTTCTAAGCTTTATTAATTAATTGGTGTGGGTAAAGCAAATCACTAGTAATCTTGCTCCTCTGTCCACCACTCTCTCTTTCTATCTCTCTCATTAAATAATTCTCTCACACACACATACACACATTACTGCTGACTCTATAAAGATGGGGAAGTGTGTTAGCCGGTGGGCAGTGCATGTTTTGGATATTCAGTCATAATTTTCTTATGAGTGCATGGAATGTTGGCCCTCTAATTAATTAATTAATTGTTTATTTAATTAATTAATTAATGGGTTATGATTACCACGAAACCCAACCGCAATTCTTTCTTAACCCTAACCCTAGTTAGTAGCTACCTCCATTTCCATGCATAATATATGCATCTCTTTCTCTCTCTCTATATATATATCATGTTCCAGTTTGAAGTTGAACAATAGATGTAATGAGATCGAAGAGAAGAGAAGAGAAGGTTAAGGTTGAGTGGAATGTTGTTTGGTTCGAGGTTACATTATTAATATATATATATGTAACACTTATCTATAGCTAATTATAATGAATCTCGGACCAGGCTTCATTCCCCCCAACCGACCATTCAAATCAAACACATATGATCCTAAACAAGGTCAGTCTCTCACTCTCTTAGCCATGTTCAATATTTATATATAGCTTAATTAACTAACATATATAATATATACATGGTGCAGTAGTACTATATATTAATGTCCGGTATTATTTTTAAAAAGTTTATTAAAAAAAAGTCAATCCAAGCATATATATTAGATCTGTCTAAACACATCTGGGTAGCTTTGAGATTTAAATTTTTGTAAGTTCGATCGATCCTCTCTGAAATGAAATTGATTGAAGTGGAGGGTGCATGATTATATTGAATATTGTTCATGTGTTAGTCTTACCGTATTTATGTTTCATATATATATTTAACTAATTTATTGGAAATTCAGAACACAAGATTCAAGGATTCAAATTCTTTCCATATTTATTGCAGTTCAGGAGACTGTAAGTAAGTACTATTAGGGTTTGAAAATTGCCCCTTAGAGGGTTTGCTGTCAATAAAATGTTTTAATTAATTTTTTATGCAGTGAAAAGATTTTGATGTTAATTTGGTACATTTTTATATAAAAAAATGGCACCCATAAATTATTGTCTGCAGGAATGCATGCTTATATATAATAGGGTTTTTAGGATTTAATGCATTTTATAATTAGGGTTCATGTGTTTAGTATCAATGTGTGTAGTTAATGATGATGATGGGAGGTAGCTAGTCTGACCTGAGCTGCCAGAATACACACAGATTTAGGGCGCAGGGCAGTCAATATTATATTCACTTCTCGTTTTCACTCTTACACCTATATACTTAGCTAGTTAAAATAACCTCTATTTAATTTAATATTATCTTTAGTCCACATTAAATTCCAAAATTTAGTCTCATCTATCATCACTTATTTCAATTTATCATGGTGCGAGATGGAATATAACTGTTTCCCTAGAATTGGGGATTACATGTTTGATGTTTGATTATTTGGAAATAAAATTAAGTTTTATAAAACCTTAAATATTAAAAAAACTAGTTTGAGACAAGCCATAAGAGCCAATTTGTTGATCTATTTTTTTTTAACAATTGTTTTTGTAAATTCTTTATATTATATGACTATATTTTAATTTTTAAACATTAAAATCATTTATTTCATCAATTAAAATATTCTTATTTTATTTTTATTAAATTTTAAATACAAAATAGTATTATTATTAATTAAATTATTTTTTTTAGACCTAAAAATAAAGATGAAGAAATTGTTTGATTTTGGGTTTTTGGGGAAATATTTTGTTTTACTTTATTTAAAAAAAAAGTTTAAAGTTTAATAACTATTTTACCCAAAATGGGAGAGAAAATATTAAATAAAAGATATTTTGTTATTTTAGTGAATAAAATAAATGATGGTATAGAAAGTGAAAGAGGAAAAATTACAAAAAATTGAGTAATAAAAAAAAATCAAAGAAGCTCAAAATGAGCTGTAAGTAAATGCTTATATTATTTTTTATTATTTAAGTTCTCAGAATAATTAATTTGTTGCACGGGAAAAAATGATATTAATATTGAAACAAAGAAAAAGATGAAGCATGTGAAGTCAGGTGATCAATATTAAGAGTATGTTTGACTCAACGTTTGATTTTGAGCATTTATCGTTTTTATAATAACTTGATATAATCATTTTACATAAAAAGTTAATACAAAAAATATAAATTAAAATTTTTCTTTTATCTCACTTCATTAACTCATTATAAGTTCATAAACAAATAAGCTAAGAATAATAAGTTGTATAAGGTTTGATTCAGTTTATATTCAGTTTATTCGTTTCAATACATTTATTAGTGAAATGAGATAAAGAGAAAATTACGTTTAAATATAAATAATGTCATTATAATTTATGAATTAACTCATTAAACACCAAATTACTTTAACAAATTATTATATAAACGAGAGATATTATTACCGAATTAAACATTGTACCAAATTTTTTAAATGAATATGTATTTCTGCAATAAAATTAATTTAAATGAATGTGTTGTCTCCTCCCGTGATTCTGTCTTATCTCATACTGTACGTACGTACGTTACGTAGTAGGATCATCATCCAATCAATGTCAAACTCATACTGTATCTCTATAATTTTTTTATTATTTTTCATAAATCATTCAATCAATTATTTATCATAAATCATTATTAAATTATTGGTAATTAATTAAGCACCTGGATCAAAAACAATTACAATAGTTGTAAAGTGCTCTTTTTTCTATTGCCGCCATGCCGCCCGGAATTTTTTATCCTCCTTTATCAATGTCAAGTATAAAAGTATCAAAATTATTATAACAAAAATGTTTATAAATTAAAAAGAACAATGAAAAAAACTAGCTATATATATATATTAATTAAGTCACAATCTTTATAAAATGTGTTAAAAAAATAAAACAAATCATTCTCAAGCTTTGTTATATCTTGTATATATCCAACCACAATCTTCTCATTAAAATTAAAATTATAATTATATATCATTTTTTTTTGTTTCAAATTAATGAGTAAATATATAATAAATATTCTCTTAATTAAATGTGTCTTGGCCCATTTATATTCTTTGCCTATAACTAATGGGCCACACGAAATTTGGCTGAGTAGTGGCCCGGTTAGTCGACAGATATCACAGGCCTTATATTCTCTTTGACCTTCTGTTTATAGATTTTTTTTTTTTTTTGTCATCAAGGGTTGTTGTTGTAGAAGGGTGTGTGTTTGAATGGTGCTTTAATTTGCTTTTTAAAAGTTTTTTTTTCTTTCTAAGGTCGTAGATGCATTCGCCATAGTTTTAGCATTACGACAACACCTATAAGGGCGTTGATAAGGTGGCTTGCTCCCGGGTATAAAAGTCATCTCGTTTCAATAATATCATTAATGATACATATTTTGAAATATCTACTTTGGAATAAAAGACACTTTTCACTTGTTCATTTTCGATAAGAAACTTTGGTCCTCCACTGCAATTGACTTCTTATCCCGAGAATTTGAAGTGGAACGAAGCATGAATGACTCATCAAAAAAGTAGATCTATATTTGTTAATGAAATAATTTTCATTCAAAAACTAAATATTATTTCTCGATTACTCGTAGTATTTCTATAATCAAATTCAAACACTGTGGTCATTATGGAGATGAAAAAAAGAGTATTAAGTGTAAATTTATAAGATTACAAACTAGTAGGCGCCCTGCCCTTTATTTGAATCAAACGTTGTTATACATAGTACATTGGATGGAAGCACATTTATTAATAGATAACGGAATCAATACTATATAAGACATTTAATAAATACCAAACATTATTCATTTAGGCACACATAGCTCTTTATTGTCACACATGTGTAACATTATTCATTTAGGCACACATAACTATTTATTGTCACACATGAGTTTAATTAGTTGTTGTCCCACCAGAATTGTGATTGAAGATAGTTGATCAAGTTCTCTTCCACTTGAAATGCTTTTTTAAGTACATCGACAGAGATTTTGGGATCTGAACCAAACACGGCATTGGCGATAGTAATAACGCCCGGGTTTTGACTACTAAGACCAGCAAAAGCGATTGCATTGGTATTACCCACGTTTTGTTGGAAATGAATGAGACCTTCCGGGAACACAAAAACATCTCCGGGATATAATGTTTTTGTGAATAGTTTATTTTTTTGATTAGGAATGTTGGAAGTTACAAACCCCACAAGTAGGGTTCCTTGCAAGACAACAAGGATTTCCGTGGCACGTGGGTGCGTGTGGGGTGGATTCAATCCATAAGGCGCAAAATCGATACGAGCTGCCGAGATTCCAAGAGTATTCAAACCTAATAGATCATACATTACAAATTGTATACAAAAGACACTAGATTAGTAACAAAATAAAGATAATTATTAATTCATATACGATATATATGCATAATTTTGATTTATTATATGTACCTTTAAGTTGTGCAACATTAACCGCGGTTACAACTGAACCAAGTGGATTTTCTGTATTCCCGGCCTTGTTAAGTCCTCGGTAGAGGAAATCATCTGCCGAAACAAGATTTGGATTCTTGCAGAACTTTCCGTTCACAAACACTACACGAGTAAAGAAGAAGAAATATATAAGTTATGATCGAACATATATAAATGCATGCATGTTGCATGTCTAAAAGTTTGGAAATTGAATAAATAAAAAGACATGAAATAATATATAACATACATGCATTTTTAGGATCATCAATAGCCACACAGAAGTCCTGAAGAGGGCTGGGATCAGAAGCATGGGAAAATGTGAAAGCCATAGCCAAGATCATGCAAACTGTGATTATCTTCATGATCATCATGAATTTGAATAGCTTAAAAATTATAAGGTTGGATGAAGATAGTGTTGGAGATCATGTATCTATTTATAGGGGCTGCATTGGAGATCGATCGATCAGTTTGATTATTTCAATTAATTGATCATATGTTTATTATATATATTATTATAACCAAGTCACTACCGATGACATGAAATGACCAAGTTTATGTTTTCCATTGTGTATGTCCATTTTTACTTAATTATAGTTTATTATCTTTATCATATTTTGTTAGAGTGCTAGCTAGATTGAATGGTTCTTCAACTGGCACACCAACCAACCCATTATTGTTTAATCAACATATATATATATATATATATATATATATATATATTAATGATCTGATAATCTCATCCATGACATTTATTGTGGGCGGCTTTGTGAAGAACATTTCTTCAAGATAGAGTTCTGATGTCATATATATTTCATTAACCGACCTTGTCAAATATACTTTGTCAAGAACATTTCTTCAAGATAGAAGTATTGATGTCATATATATTTCATTAACCGACCTTGTCAAATGCTTTGTCGATCTAGTTCTAAACGTTTTCTTAACTTTTATGATAAATTACGTTTGTTCCAAATTTAAACTTTATCTAACTAGGAAACAATTTATTCATTGGATATATATATATATATATATATATATATATATATATATATATATATATATATATATATATATATATATATATATATATATATATATATATATATATATATATATATATATAGGGTGATTGCAAATATTAATAGCAGTGTAACTGAATTATTATAACTTTAGACTCATGCTAAATAGAACTAAAATAATTAGGATGATCTAATAATATTTTATTAATTTGTTACATTGACATATTCAAACTAAAATGAAACAACAGTGTATTATATATATATATATGCTAAAATGATAGTTTGATAATTTGAAGACCAATATCTTATCCAAAACATGAAATATAATAATATTTTTTAAATCATAGTTTATTAGATGAAGAAGTTAACGTATCTTTCTCTATTTTAACTTAAAAGGTGACCAACGTTACGATCAATTTAAGGTTGAAATCTAGAAGGATTTTTTCGGCACGTTAGTTCGAGTTGAACTCGTGATCACAAAACCTTGGTCATATAGAATATTTATAAGCACAATTATTATGGTAAAACCCCTAACTAGCTTGCAAAGTAAACGCCCTATATAGGTAACAAAACGGTGATTTTCAACCATTTAAAGAGATAAACATTCGGATTGAAAGGTAGCTCCATCTGATTGGGAACAGGGCAAGACCCATGAAACGAAGGCGAAAAGGAAGGCCGGAAGTGACTTGATATATACTCATCATCATCATCATGCATGTGAGTTGTGACTTGACTTCCATTCCATTGAATGGAGACAAACCAACCCGAAAGAGATTGAGTGTATATTGGTGACTGTAATTTCCAATTTGTTGAATAAATCAACTTAAAAAGAGTACTACTTTTTCAAATGATTTGGTACAAGATGATAAGAATAAAAATATTCCATCAAAAATTAACCAATAAGTTATCAGAAAAAATAAAAAACCAAATCAAACAAGGCCTTGATTGACTTCTCAAACCTTTAATCTTCAAAACTAATGAATCATACTAAGGTCTTAGGTTAAATACAGATAAACTTAATCGAATACATTCAAATTGCGTATGTCATTAACTTTGATGTCAATAAATAGTAAGCCATAAGTTGTAATTAATCAAGTAGCAGTTGAAGAACTAGTCAATTAATTACATGATTAAATTAACCAGGTCAATCATTAGAAATTATGTTCAAACTATATATGACTAGATGTTTCTTCCATGCTAATTTATCACTTAATTAAATTATAAGTTCAAATTTGTTAAATTTAATCTTTAATTTCAAGAAAGATATGGGTTTAAAGAATTCTTAGTAATTACCTTAGCCATCTTGGCTTCGACACTTGTTGTCAATGCTTCAATTAAAAATTGTTTATAATATACTTTTAATATTAATATTGTGAGCTAATCAAAATGTTATTCTTTCTTATATTAAATTAGAAATATCTTTAGTTCGTATTGACTATGCACCTTACAGATTGAACCCAGCCCATTACCTTTGTAAACAAAATAAAAATTAAAATCTTAGGCTTGTTTGAATTGGATAAAAAAACATTGTCTCGTTCTCATTAATCATATTTATTTGGAAAATTCCAATCCCAACATTACCTTTGTTTTGAAGGGTACTCACTTGGTGGAATTCTTGAGCTCGAAAAGGGATGAAAATTGATACCCTACTAATTGGGTACTAAAATGTTCGTCTCTCTAAACCCGATTTGCATTTTATTATCCGACTCTGGCCCAAATGTGTATTTCTATTTTTATCTCATTTTTGATTGGTTGGGTACCCAATCTTCTGATGGGTACTCCATTATCCAATTAAATACCTACAAAATTGTAGATTTAAAAAGAATAAATATAATTTTAAAGATTTTAAAGATGGGAAAGTGACATAACATACCTAATATTTAATAGATATTAAAAAATATAACAATTTTATTATTATTATTAATATTAATATAGTTAAAGGAAAAGTTAAGCGGTTATTCGGATGGGGTTATCCAAATAACATGGTTATCATGTTATTTGGAAAATAATGATGGATAATGATTTTGAGAAGGTGTAAAAAAAAATTTGTGGTAAAAATGACTTAAAAATATTAATATATAATAATAAAATAAAAAATATATGTTATTTTAATATTTTGGTAATAAATTGAGTGATGCGATGAAGGAGAAATAACGTGATATTATGGTTTTGGGTTATGGTTATTTCAACTTATTTGAATAACCCAAATAATCAACTCTTATGATTGAAGATAAAAATTAAAGAGGAAAGATTGAAGATGAAGAATGATGAGAGAAATACATTTTGTTATTAAATGAAAAATATTGAAAAATAATGATTCATTATAGAGAAATAATTTTAAAATATTAAAAAATATAAAGTTAGAGTAAAGTGTGGATAAAAGTAAAATAAACGATGCATTGATTGAGTTGTTTGTCATGATATGTCATCAGAAATGTCACATTAAACTTAATTAAACAACATATTTTATTTTTAATATAAATATAGTCGGGTAATGAGTTTGAGTTTCGCACTCTCGACACTCCTATCTCAGACTCCAAACCCGATCAAGTACCTTTTCGGCTTTTCCATTCGTCATGCCCGACTCTGACCCGAACTCGATTTAAAATATTCAAGCCCGATCCTTAGGTACCCATAGGTATCGAATATCCATAGTCATCCCTAAGCTCGAACATACAAGGACAAAAGAACCAATTATCCCAAAAAATAAAATTATATGCGGGAGATGTGTTTTTTACTGGAATGTCTCATTCAACTCAAATAAAGTTACCTTTGCTGGCTTAAGCAACCAAAATCCAGGAATTTTTTAATGTTAATTTTTTTTTTTTTGGTAAAGATACTTTGTTACAAGGTCAATTTACCACCTGGTAATACATCTCTCTTTATTATTTTTGACTCATTTTATAAACTGGTCAATTTTGTGTGACATGTTATATGGTGGTACATTTATTTCCATCATCATATCTCACTCAGGGTATTTGGATTAGATCTTAAAATATGTTTAAATATGCTCACTAAGATTTTTCAAGTGGATAAGAATGTCAACTAACTTTAAACTTTAGTCTCATTATTGGTGTAACAACAATTAAATCGGAAGTCTTTCAGAAAAGAACTGGTTAATTAAGGTTCGAGCTTTAATAGTAATAATTTTTTCATGATGTACTAAATAAGACAAATAAATCTTTATTATGTACTCTATGTATATTCTATTGTGTTTCATATAATAAACATCTTTTATATATATCTAAATGAAGTGCTTGCTTGTAGAATATATTGGTGTGATACATATTCTTTATCTCTTGTTATTTAAACTTTATTAACCTCACATTAAATAACCTTTTAAATATCCTTAGAATAAAATTGCACTCATCTTATCATGTATACAATATATATTAAAAAATGTAAGTGACTGAACCCAACTATGTCACTATGACCACCATTTTAATTTAAAATAATTAAATTCATTAACACTATCTTTTTAAAGCATAAAGGTCTATAATTCAATTAAGATTTGACGCACATGATGAATACTTACTCCATTGAATAAAAAATAATCTAAGGTTAGCAACTTTTTTTTAAACCAAATTTTTGTCTAAGACATTAAATCAATTTAGAAACTCCATCTTAAGAGTTTTTGCTTTATTTTCATTTTCTAACCAAAACCTCAATTTTGTGCTCAACAAATACAATTAACTTTGTACATACACATTACATAATTGTATTAAATATTGATTCACATACAACATTCATTGCTTTCAAATAAAATTAAGTTTATTGAGATGTATTACATAATTATATCAAATTGATTCATTCATATAGATTCGTATTAGTTTGAGAAACAAAAATAATTAAATAAAACTACACATTTCTAACTCATAGTCAAGCCTAATGGGTGTTTTTTTTTTTTGTCAAACATTTTAACTAGAATTTCGATTTTACCTCGACTAAGTTAGTCTAACTACTTTTAAAGTTCTACCACTAAGTTATGAGTCTCGTAACTGCATATATTTTAATAACAAATCTATATAAAAACGCAATCAATTACAAATATAATCAAAACCTAGATTGATGACGATATAGGAAAATTTGTCTTGGACAAATAAATAATAGGTTTTAACACCTTCCTTCAGTGGAGAAAACACTCAGAATGATGCTTAAGCTCACTCTTATAAACACACAATCTCTATCTCTTTTCATAAGTCAAAACAAAAAGGAAACAAAAAGGAAACAAACGTGTATATATTGCTCTAGAAGAATATATTTTGGTTAGTTTTGACAAATAAGACAGGCATCATCTTGATTTATTAAACATTGGGTCGGTTTAAATGGACCAAAACTCCAATGCCTGTCACAGCAACCGCGCTTGCTAAAATACCATATCGTAGATTTGTGAGTCCTCCTTCTCCTCTTTTGATTGCGGTTGCTACAGATGATGATGGTGGTGGCGGCGGCGATGACCCTTTTATTGTGGTTGGTGGGCTTAAATCAGAATAATCCAAATATAATCTTAAAACCTATATATGATATGAAAACAGATCAATCAATCTGATAAATATGATACAAATGAAATCAATTCTCACAAAATATGTATACCTTTAATCCGATTGATCTGGCATAGCTAACAGCGCTCATGAGGTCTGAATCTGTCGTAACGATAACTTTGTCACCCTCATCGTCTTCATACAAAAGTCGAGGGCGGTCATAATTATCAATAGCACCTGCTCTTTGCATTACAGCAGAAACAAGTCCATTTACATCGTCTGTGCCTGATAAAAGAAAACAAATTGAACATATTTGAGAAAATTTTATTCATTCTTTATTTTCCTGGAAAGTGTATGTAACCTACCAAAAGTGATCCGATGTACACGACTATTGCGATCTGTGAACTTGAAAGTAAATGAGTTCCCTACACCGGGAGCTGGATACAAGTTATCAAGTTCGGTTACATCTGATAACGCTAATCGGGACATTGACATTTCACTGTAAGAAAAAAAATTGAATTCTTAAAAAGAGGATATTATTATGAACCTATGCGCAAATATGGAGTAATTAAATCGTTTCATCCTTTCCAAAAAAAAAGGTTACCTCCGGTTGTCAAAATCATCAGGCGGATCAAGGGAAAATGCTGAATCCCAAAACTTGTGCATAACCGTGTTTGCCACATCATTAACAGCGCCTGAACTATTCTCGACCTTAAAAGAGACATTTAAATCATAGAGTTTCAGCCTCTTACAGAAATTAAAAACAAAAGACTGAAATTCTTTAGCAAATAAGCTCTTACAATAGATATGGCGGCATGAGTGATTTGAAGAACATCTACACAGGCAACAATAGTTCCGTCTGCCAAACAGACAAAAATACTAAGATTATGATGAATAATAAGACTATCTTACCTTAAAAAATTTCCAGAAAAAAAAGTTATCCTTACCTTTGTCCATAACAGGTAGATGTAAGAATTTTCCGTCATGCATGACATGGAGTGCTTCGAGGATTGTGGTGTCCACAGTTGCACTTTCGGGGTTTCGAGTCATTACCTTTTCGACAGAAGTCAATTGAGGAGAAAGATTTTGTGCAACAACTCGCAAAAATATATCTTTAGATCTGCAAAGGAGGTATACAAATGACAACAATAAGAGACTATGTCTCATTTGCAAGAACAATTCAAACCTATATGAAATGAAGCAGAAATAATACGTTAATATGCCTTGAGTCTTCTTCCCAACCACGATAAGTACAGAATTAACTTTTAACTCCTGCATCTTTTTCGCAGCAGTGTATACAGAATCGGATGGTGATACTATTGCAACCCTAACAAACAAGAACAGGCAACTTGAAATCCGAAACAAACATCATCAAGATAGAAATGGAGGGAATGATAATAATAATAATACCTGGCATTCTCACCAATAATAGTTGATAGAGAAGGTTTAAACATCCTTTCTCTTAGTGTTTCAATGAAAGCAGATGGACCTAAACAGAGAAGAGAACCATTAAAAGCAATCCAATGTGGAGTATGGTTTATTTGAAACTCTAATAGTTAAAAAGGGTAAAACCCTAACCAGAAAAATTGGAACCAAAGTGTCGTTCTACACCTTCCACCGCAGCAGCAATGGCACTGCCTTGTTCGGCAGCTTTTTCCATTCGCGATATTGCATCATACAGACATTTGGTAATATCAAGCAATGCAATAACTTCACCATTTTCTACAACAGGAAGGTGTCTGAATTTTCCTGCTCACAATTCAAATTCAAATTAATCATAACTGTGATATTTAGATCATAAACCCTAGATTTCAGGAGTTTTACCTTGAATCATCTTCTGAAGAGCATCAATTGCCAAAGAATCTGAAGAGACGAAAATAGGATTCTTTGTCATGACTTTCGAAATTAAAGTTTGGTCTGGTCTCAATCCCTCTGCTATAACCCTAGTAGCAATATCCTAATTGCAAGAACACATACAAGTAAGTAAATCCTTCATAAATATATAAATTACAGTAAAAACAAAGAAAAAACTCATCAATCAGATGAATATATATATATATATACCTTGTCCGTGACTATGCCGGCAAGTAAGGCGTTTGAATCAGTCAACAGAACAGCATCAACACGACGAGATGCCATTCTTCGACAAGCATCAGAAACTGTAGTTCCTTCTGGAATAGTTAAGGCCTTTGATAACCTTAGTTTCTTAACTGTTCTAGCACCAACCACAAACCTGAAAAAGGAATCATCACGGACCGCAACAAAGATAAAGGCATCGAAAGATTATTCTTATTAAGAAGGAAGAACTCACGGATGATCAGGGGATGAGGGTTTTGATTGATGAGTGCCATTCGAAGTCGTATTGTCCGGTTGAACAGAGGATCTTCCACCAATAGAGGATGGATTGCGCTTACCATTACGTCTTGAAACTGGATGAAGAAGTTGAGTACTCATATTTCTTTCTCCTGTTTGTTTTACTGTATCAAAACCCTAGAATTAATATCATGAAGGTGCCGCTCCCGCTTCTCTCTCTTCTTCTTCTTCTGGCCGAGAAGAGCTCAAACGGAGAAGATACATAATAATTTGATGGCAGCTTTTTAAGTACTAAATGTAAATGGGAAGCATTCTGAATCATGAATCATGAATCATGCCCGTTGTGTAACAGTTGAGTAACGTGAAATTAATTTCAATTTTAGCCGTTTCTTCTTGAAGTTTTATACATTCATTCAAAAATATTATATTTTTTTAAAAATATAATAATATAATATATATATATATATATGGAATATAAAGCATAAAATATAAAATAATAATAATAGTCAAATTTTAAAATTATGATTCTTACTTGCCAATTGTGATTTCGGATATTTTCAATTAAATTTAACAATTTGGACTTTTTATTATTAAAATTATTCGAGAATTTTCACTATCTAATTTTAATTTTAGAGAATCGAGAGTCATAATCCTTCGCTTTGTTGAAATTAATAAAATAATTACATTAATTTTTTTATTTATAAATTTCTAATAAAAAAAACTCAAATTTGACCATTCTAATAATAATAATAATTTTAATTTTAAATTGAGAAGGGGAGAAATCAAACTTGACATATTAAATATTAAAAAGGAGAAAAACAAAGTATGATTCAAACTAAAACTATAAAAAATCACAAATCATAATTCATAAAACATTTTATTTATATTAAATAAAAATAAAATTATTAATCTTATTACTTTTAAAATGTACGTTTGAATCAAAATCTATAAAATATCTTATACTAAATAGAAAATAATTAATTTTAAATTTAGATTCGATTGTTATATTTTTTTTTTTAAATTGGTTGTCTCTAATTTAGTTTCAAAAATATTTAAAATGTTTTTGTTATTAGACTTAAACCATTTACATATCATTTATATTGGATGAACTTATAAAAAGAAAAAAATAATAATTTAATTGTAAAAAATAATAGATAATTTTATTGCATAAGTTTGGCTTCAAATTGGTCCATTGGGGGATTGAATTATTTATCTATCATATAACCTAAAATATATATTATTATCAATTAAATAACAAAAGATAAAAACATTGCTCTAATATTTCATATCTTAAGCCTTATAAAATTATAATATTAAACACCATCTAAATTTATGCCCACAAAGATACAATTTTTTTTTTAGATTTCCCAACCTGCAAGAATATACTACACAATAAAATAGACACATTTGATATATAAAAAAAAAAAAAAATAGGAACTTGTTACATATTTGATATCTTCATAACTCAATATTCCTACATGTCATTATTGACTTATGGATATTTCTTATTTACTTTTCATATATTAATTAAGCCATTGTAAAATCACCTTGTCACCATTCAAAGCCATGTAAACCACCTTTAATAGTCCTATATTATTGAAAGAAAGTTTGTTATATCTAACAATTATTTATAAATAATTAGAAAGGACCAATAAAATTATTGAAAGAATCATAGTTGAAGACAAAACCATGGGTATCTAGTCTATTAATAATGTGAAAGTATTATTGCAGGATAAGTTGATTTTTCAAAGAATTTGTTATATATATATGTAGTCTCTATATATTCCTGTAATAATTATAATAATATTGTCTAAATTACTCTAAAGTCTAATTGATTAATTAAAAAAATAGTAAATTGTGGAGAATTGTTGTTAGCCGAACATGTGGGCCAACCCATAGTTTCCTTGTTTTGTCATGACATGGTTACAAAACCGTGAACAAGAAGAATGTATCATTAATTTCACATTATAATTATCTAATAAAGGAATTGTATTGTTTGAAGAGGGAGTTATTTCAAAATAATCCTAGGTTCAAACCTTTTTAATGTAGTTTTTTATATAAATTTGGTCGAGACTTAAAGCTCTAAAATGGAAGGAGCCCTAAGCTGGCCAAGTTGGAAAGGTAATGCAACAAATAAAATTGCATAAGGTCTCACTTTTCAGGGTTTCAAATTTTAAATTTTTAATATATAATATTATTAATTATATATTATAAAAGTATATATTTTACCGTATAATATCATATTTCTTTTATATTTATTTCCTTATAATACATTCATTTTTCTCTATATTATATATAATAATATATTATTTATTTCTCTATATTATATATAATATATTAATATATTAATTTTTTTTCCTCCATATTATATCTAATATAATAATATATTAATTTTTTATCTCACTATTGTAATTTATAAACGATTTTATTTTATTCTTGTATAGAATTGTTTTTATTCTTAATATTAGGCTAATGTTCTATCTATCCATATTATAGATCATGCTTATCAAGAACTATTATATTGTAGCCGCCTTTTCATTTTTAATATTTTAATTTTTTTATCATAAATCTAATCATAACCTGAAAATCATTTTTAGGTTACATTTTAATACTTTTAAATTTATTATTTTATTTGTTCTTATTTTTATTTTATCTTCAGAATCTTTTCTCATTTTAAAATATCTTTCATATTTTTTTCATTATAAAAACATTATACATAATATATGGTTTTAAAATCATCAAAAGCATATAATACGATACCACCATAAATATTTTTTCCTTTTTTAAAATGAACGATTTAGTTATATATTTAATTTGTATATTTAATATGTTTTTTATAATAATTACAACTATAATATTTATTTTAATTTTTAGGGACACAAAATTTGAATTTGCATTGAGTCTCCCAACTCTTAGGGTCGGCCCTATAGCCCTGGCCCTGACACCCCTAACCACTCTAGGCGACTATTGTTTGTCTTTTCTTAGGATCGGCCTTCTAAGACTACACAAAAACAACACCAATGCCTTGTTCTCCTTGGGTTATTTAAAAAACCCAAACCAAATCAATTTTCCAATCAATCACTTCTCAATAATCACATCACTCATTTCATTAACCAAAATATTAAAATACTATCTAATTTAAATTATTATTTTATATTTTATTTATATATATTAATACTTTTAAGTATTTTTACCAAAAATAATCATTACCTCCTCAAAATCATCATGCATCAATCAATTTTTCTCTCTTTTAATTTTTTAAAAACTCATAACCGAATAAGGCCCAAATGTGAAATATGCTACACAAAACAACACCAAATGTGAAATATGCCACGCGAAATACATATTCTGATGTAAACTTTTTTAATTCAAAAATAAAATAATAATATTACAAACATGTGAATCCAAGTTTGGATGTTCCTTCCTAATTAAGCATAATTGATCGAATTTGAACGGTTAAATCTGGTTTTTTTCCTTGTGAGATACCAATTACGATTTATAGAACTTTCAAATGGCCTTATTTCTTATGATAATTAATAGCCAAAAGCCCATAAAAACAAAAGGCTCAATTGTAGCCCATCTCTAGTGTAGACTCTAATTATGATCTCGCAATTTACCATATGCTTCAAATTGTTGCCTAATCTTTATTCCTCAAATGCTTCAAATAATTTTTTTTTAATTATTTTGTTATGAAATAAATCTATTTTTAATTTTTTCTATTTATTTCTAACATAAAAAACATTGCATTTTTCAAATACAATTAAATAATGCATAAAATTACATAATTATATTAAATATTTGTTGCTTTGGGTTTTCCATTAAGTGGTATTTTTTTTTATGTATCTTGTTCTGTTTTTAATTTATTCTTATATTACTAATTTTATAATTTTAAAGTTGTATGATTTAATTTTAAAAAATAGGAGAAATACATTGATAAATAATTCAACACAAAAATATTGAGGATTTGTTTGATGTGACAATTTTTTTTAATAAAAGTGTAAATACTAAATATTAAAGACACTGATTCTTTTGAACTAATAAAAACTAAATTTATTAAAAAAAACTATTACAACTTTCAAATTTATTTAGAATGTCTTTAATAAGAATCAAACCCAAAAAATGTTGTTTATAGACAATACTTTATTCATTTAAGTTAATCTAGTGAAATATATCAATATATACAAAATTTATTTATCTTTAATATTTAAAAATGTAAATTATTATTTTTTATACTAATTTGATAAAAACAATTCATTTTTCAAATGGCATATGAATAATTGATACAATATATCTATGTGACCTGGAAATTTATTACAATGCATCAATTATTTCTCACACTCAGCAAAATAATAATATAAAAACAATTATTTCTAACTTTTTCTTGTCAAATCACCAATAATTGCAATGGCAAGAAAATTCTTATTGTTTCAAGCCAAAATGCTATTAGAAAATTCATAACCATTAAATATATTTCAATTTTGATATCTTCTTAAGATCTGGGTAGATATGGGATTTTTAGAAGTATAAATAATCAGATCTTTTGAAATGAAAAGAAAAAGTGAATTATTTTAAAACAAATATTTAATGAGATTCCCTCATATATTAAAAGAGAACAAACATAACCATTTAAGATTTTTCAGGTTAACTTATTAAAAAAAATAATCTTTTATTTAAATTAAAAATTGATTTACAAAAATAAAGTAATAATGCTTTAGTATTTAATTTATAACTGAATTGATAAAATAATTAATAATGAGATACAAATTTATTTTCATTCATTACTCTAGTGGTTAGTACCCTAAATTTTGAAATAATTATGATTTTGGAATATTTTGTTTAAGTTTATTTTTTCCCATTTTCTTCATTAGTTATACACCAAACCATTTAGAAAGATATTTTTTTTTTTAATTATTAGCATGTCTCTTTCTTAATAATAACAAAATTTATTTAAGCCTCCAACAAAACAATCTTAAATATAAGGGAAAATATTTCTTAAAATCAGTAAACTAAAAGAAATGTACTGGTTGGGTTGAGTTGTTTGTAACTCTTTTACCAATTTTTTTTTATATTATTGTTTTAAAAATGAAGGGGTGTGTCATATCTCTGTCATAATATTTTTTATAAATATATTTGTTTTTATATCAGTAGTCTGTCAACATTATAAGTTATATATATATATATATATATATATATATATATATATAATTTTACATTTTCTTTGCCATTTTTTTCTTACTTTTGTTTTACCATAAGAATAAGATTATAATAAAAATGTATAATAAGGGGTATTATTTTAAATGATTATAAATGTGTTTGTCATTTATGTTTTACAAAAAACAATACAAATCTATTTTGAAGAATTATATATACTTAATAAATATGATTCTCTTTAGAAATATAGTATTTTTTTTATTCCAATTTATGTTTTAAATTTTTAAATCAAAGTGTTTTTTTTTTCAATTTGAAATATTTAGTAAAAAAACAAAGTTGCAATAAACTAAGTTGAAAAAAATATTTCACAATATTAAAGAATAATATTATAATTAACAATTTCATTAACAAGTGTTGCAATTATATAAGTTGCAAAATCAAGTGTTGCAATTATATAAGTTGCAAAAATATGTCAATATTTCACTGTAAGGATGAGAATAAACAAAGTTGCTGGTAAGTTATTCGAGTTTTGGTTTCCGCAAAAAGCTCGTTTGTTAATTTTATTGAGCTGAGTTTAAGCTCGTTTAAAAACTCGAAAATTTAAAAACGAGTCGAGTTTCTCGATATTTCAGCTTAAGCTCTATGGACACGAGAATATGTTCGTTTATAATATCGTATAAATATAATTTATAAATTATTAAAAAAATATTGAAATATACTTAAAAGTGTTTATGTTATTGGATGAGAGCAAAATATTTGTATGTTATATTCTTTTTTAAAGTATTCTAATACGCAAAATGCTTTATGTTATTATGTTATTGTTATTGACTAGTGTTGGTTTTGAAGGTTTAATTCCACTAATTTGTTAGTATTGTGTCATTTGAAAAAAATATGTTTATAATTTTAATTTTAATGTTTCATTCTTAAATTTATAAATTTAACTTTTATATAACTTTTTCTAAAATAGTTCTAAACAAGTTTTAAACGAGCCAAGCAGATTGACTTGTGAGCTCAACTAAATTTATACTAGTCGAGTTCGAGATCGAGTATTAAAGCTCGAAACGAGTTCGAGCTCAAATATATACTAGACGAGACCAGCTCTAAACATTTTTTTTACATATTATTGTACTTGTGTTCCAATCGACCCAAGTTCAAACAAAATATTATTTTATAATACAAATTATATTTTTTTACCTGAAATCAATCATTTACGGAATGGCAGTAATGAAAAGAAAATTCCCAAAAATCATTTTACCCTGTCTGGTTCAATTTTGTATATATATATATATATTTTTAAATTATTTTTAAAATCTGTTATTATCAATCCTGTACATAACTCCCGCACGATATATCGTTTTCTGAATACCTCGCCCCCTATCGTTGCTTTCGTTACTGTTTTCTTCAGACGATTTATGCGCCAAGCAATTTCTTACTGATCCAGAGAATCTCCATTCGTGTCTCCTTTCAATCATTCATATACTATCATCGTAGAAGAAGATTGTACGTAGATGAATCATTAGCCTGTGAAGAAGAAGAAGACTCACTTTGCCTTTCATTATGGATAAACGGAGTTGGCTATGGAGGAGGAGGAGATCTTCCGATAAGAGCTTCGCTGAAACGGAAAGCTCAGAGTCTCTCTCATCTTTTTCCGAAAGATTTTCTGATGAACAGGTTTGTTCTCTTCTCATTATAACCGTTTCTCATCCTCCATATACAGTACGTTGTTCATTGCATTTTGTTTGTTGATGAAGGCATGTGTGAATTCGCCGGAATTGACATCGAAGGATACATCTACATCTACATCTACTGCAGAGGATGAACTTAGAGAGATGGTGAGGATTCTAGGGAAGAAGCTTTCATTAGCACATGAGAATATCAAAGCTAAGGAAGAATTGGTGAAGCAACATTCCAAAGTTGCCGAGGAAGCTGTTTTAGGTGCCTAACTTTGCCTTCTTCTTCTTTTTCATCTTCCTTTCATGGATCTGAAGTTAAACTTGTTCTCTTCTGTACTGTTCGTCAAGGATGGGAAAATGCGGAAACAAATGTAGAGAATCTAAAGCAAAAACTGGAATCGGCAAATCATAACTCCTCATTGCTTGAAGAAAGAGTGATCCAGCTTGATGAAGCACTCAAGGAGTGCTTAAGACAGTTAAGGCAGGCCAAAGAAGAACAAGAGCAGAAAATAAACGAAGCAATCACGAAGAAAGCGATCGAACAATACGAAGAGCTGGAGATTCGCACGATCGAGAGAGATCTAAACGCTCAAGCTGCAGAAATGGCTAGCAAGCAACATCTAGAGACAGTAAAGAAGGTTTCTAAGCTCGAAGCAGAATGCCTTAGATTAAACGCTATAATTCGTAAAGGAAATATTGATCATAACTCGGTTACTTCCACAGACAGAGACAGTCAATCCAACAGTGGAGAGAGGCTACTTGCATTAGAAAACTTGACGATTCCTAATTCTGTTGAGATTAATCTCATGGATGATTTTCTCGAAATGGAACGAATTGCTGAATTGGCGGACAAGTTAGAGAAGGTAGTAAAGGAGAAAACAGAATTAGAGATGGTTTTTGCTGAATGTCAAGATCAACTTAAGACATCAAATGATAAGTTGATAAAAACAGAGGAGAAGCTTAGGGAGCTTGAAGTTGAGTTATTGATGGCAATTGAAGCCAAATGTATAGCCGAGACAAAGCTTGTCGCCATGGAAGAAGAACTTAAGAAGGAACGGGAAGATAGATATCAGAAATTACAAGATAATCTAAAACGATCATTGCAAATAAAGCAGGTCAGTTCTTTAATTTTTAGTTTTGAAAAGATGAAACCATTTCAGTATTCATTATTTATTCATTAATTTTGAATGTTTATGGCAGGATAAGGAGCTGGAAGCTGCTGCTGCTAGGAGACTTGCAGATTGCAAGAAAACAATAGCCTCCCTCGGTCGCCAACTGAAGTCCCTCGCAACACTGAATGATTTTCTAATACAGTCTGAAATAAAGGTATCTACTCTAACCGAGATTTCATTATAGTATAAACTTGGTTTCCCATTTGACAAATTATACTTGACAACTCATTCATCTGGTGGATCACATTAAAAACCTGAAATTAGTCCGACATGAAAATAAAGTTTTTTCAAATGAAGCGAGTGTGTGGGAGAAATCATAATTGGTAGGACTATTTGGGCAAGTGTAAAATGGAAGTTGTATGAATGCTATTAACTTTAGGGTGCTGAATGATGGAAGAAATTGGCAAATGCATGTGACTGTATCTGCCTTTTTGTGTTGAAAAAGTTGGAGAATTTTTATGAGGGTCCCTTATAGCCTATACCCTATAGGCTTATTTATACTATATACTTGTAGATAACATAAAATTTTCTAATGTAGGGTCACAATGTAACAGAACCAATTAAGGTGTGTAGCCCAGGAAAAAATTGAAAGAAATGAACCAGTTTTCCTGCTTTAATAATATGCCAAAAATGTCGCCTTCTACTACTACCCACACTGTTTAAGAAATCATTGGTAATGTCTAAAAAAATCTGTCTCCAAATTTTATTGTAATCCAACAGCTAGAAATTTGACATGATTTTAGGTTAATTGTCTTGTATATTCAAGGCAAGCCAATAAACTAATTGTAAGAACTATGCTTAATGTTCTGAATCCATTTTTATCCAAGGAAGAAAATACTCTAATGTCAAAAAAGAGATTGAAAAGGATGAGGCCTTATCATAGCTCATCCTTTACAGAGTCTTCTTCTTCTTCTTCTTCAGAATCAGAAGAAGCTGTAGGTTGTTCTATTTTTTCCCTGTTCTCTTCTATGAACTCAATAATCTCCTCCTTATTATGATCTTCAAGATACTGCAATACATCACCAGTGCTTGATTTGAAGTAGATTGATGGGTAACCTCGAACCGTAAAGTTTTCATTTGTCACATCATTTTCTGTTGCATCCTACAATTATCACAACAAAACCTCATCATGTCACAACCCAAAATAAAAAAAAAAAATCAAAAAAAATGGGAGCAAAGCAAACAATAATATTTGTATTATACCATCTTTGCAATGAGGATATCCAGATCATTCTTATAAGTAATCGCCACTTCTTCCAAAATCGGGGCCAACTTCTCGCAGTATTGACATCCAGGGGAGTACAACTCAAGCAAAACTGTTGAATGGGGAACATGATCTTGTCAAATACATTCTGAAATCAGGTCATAACATTAGAGTGAACAATGATGGAGAAGATACACACCATTCTTTCCCGAATTCAATACAATTTCTTCGAAGCTATCAGCAACTACCACTTTCACAGGTTCGTCGTTTACTTCTGGAATTGGCTGAGACTTTACAAATGGTTTTAACACACCATCCTGCAAAATCATGAGAAATGATAAGACTGTTCTTGTTCTGGTAATGCAAACTTTAACATTAGTAGAAGCAATACCTTATATTCCTTCAAAGAATTCAATATTTGATCAGGTTTAATGTTCTCCTTAATAAACTTCTTCCCACTGCTCTCTTGTATAAGAATGAGAGGTGTATCTTCACCCTTAACTGTGAAATACTGGGGGTGAAAAGAAGAAGAAAAAAACTTTGGTTAATATGGATAGATGATAAAATAGTCTATATAATTCTATCCTTGTTAGTCATGGACGCAAAATTGTAATAACCTCTGCTAGACGATCGTTGATTTCAAAATCAATCAATAGGAAACTTAATCCCTTCCCTTTATACTCCACTGCAGTTTCGTGATAGTTTGACTCCAAGGTATGGTGAAGAACACTGCTAAAGTTCGTAAACATCAATACCTGTCAATGCCTTTGTGTTATCATCTAATAAGTCTATTTGATAAATGTAATCCACAACTAGGAATTCAGATCAATGTACCTTTGTGTTTTGATTTTGCCAAAACTTGGAAATCATTGCTTGATTCATCGGTTCAGTATTATAGACTGTCACATGAGGTATGGTTACTTCTTCAATAAACTTCACCATGGCATCCACTTGAAAATCCTGCAAATAAAGGCAACAATATTCCACCAATTTCAGTACTTATCCCAATGGCAAAGAAACAATAATACTGGAATACCTGAGAATCGACATATCGTTCATCAAATGGCTTCAATAACCTCAATGTTGGTCCAGTAATTGACTTGTCGCCTTCAGAAATGAACTTTGCATCCAAAGTATGACCGAAACTGTAATCAGATCTCAACTTTACAGCTAAAGCTAGAAAGTTATCAAACTCCTCTCCAGAAAATTTAGGAAATATCCCAACCTGGAGAAACAGTCACTCAATTGAATTAGTTCAATCGAGAGAATAAAATAACAAATTTATATCATCATCATCATCATCAACAATCACTTACAATAGACATCCCTTTCGAATCAACAAGATTGTCTGCATCTTCTACAGATTTCACTTCAACCGAAGCAGGTCCAAGCTGTTTAATCAAGTATTTTGCTATACCATCAGCTTTACGTGGACCATTATACTCCTGAATCTCATCTTCACCGCCCCTGAATATCTTAATAGACGGAACACCTTGAATCTTAAATTGCTCCCCGAGCTCTTTGTTTATTCCATCAGTTACATCAATTTTAGCAAGAACTATTTCAGGATCGTGAGTACTCAATATGGAAGCAGCCTTCTCATACTACACAACATTGAATACATTACATTACTGATAGATCAAACTCATACAGATCAATAGGATCAATGATCATAGATATGAAATAACAAGGATCAATGATCATGGATATGAAATAACAAGGATCAATGATCAAACACGATTCAGTAAATTACCTCGGGAGCAATTCTTACACAGGCTCCGCACCATGGAGCATAGAATTTGACAACTATGAAGCTGTGTTTACTCAATGTTTCGGTGAAGTTCGATTTATCCAAAACCAGAACATGATTCTCTTGGCCTTGTACGATTTGAATATTAACTGAACAGAGAATGGCTAGAAAAAAGATGAAGAAGCTAAGGGAAAGACCGGAGGCCATTGCTGTAACCTTCTTCACAATTGGTGTGATTCATATGAAGAATGATAGTTCATAAATAGAGCGCCAAAAGGAAATTGAATTGCTGACGTGACATTTTCTGATTGGTTCTCTAAACAGAATCACTATATTAACAAAAATTAAATAAAAAAAGATTACAATAATAATATAATGATATTAAATATTAATTGTGTTGTCATTTTACCTTTATAATCTTTATTCAGATTTTATTAGATAATCTTCAACATGTAAGTCAGTCTTATAAAGAAAAATAAAATTAGTATATATATTAGCAAACTTGTCAACAAATCTATTAGTAAATTAAAGAAACTTTTCATTTACTGACAATATATATGACAATTGTTAATTTTTTAAAATATAAGATTACAAGGAAATAAATTATTTGGAAGATTCATAGTTAAAAGAAAAGTAAGTAAATTTGTTTGACTTATTTAGAAAGATATATTTTTGATCTTATCTAAATACAAAAGATTCTTGTAATATTATTAATAATAGTCCGTCAATATAAATGAAACAAAAATTACAAACACAGTAATTTGTTTTACTCCTTTTAATTTGTATTTATAGGATAAAAAAAATATTTTTTATAATATTCTTACATCATAATTATTTTATTTAACAAAAAAAAACATGGATATATAAGTATAAAGATTAAAAAATCAGATAATTACCTTTTAAAACTGTTTTTCTTAAAAAAAATATTAATTTATTATATTTTCTTATAAATAATTACAGGATGTAATTTTATTAATATTTAGTTTTATAAAAATATACTCAAATTAAAAATTATATTATAAGTGTATTTATTTATTTTTTATATTTATAATATTATTTAATAAATAATATTATATATATAACTTAATCATAGTTAATAAAAAAAATTAATTATTATATATTTTTCTCTTTTCCATGCTCTCTTATATCTGACTCAATTTTTAATTGTCAATCCATTTTTTAATCCGTTTAATTCATCTCCATTATAATCAATTAAGATTAATTTGATTTTAAAAATTATAATTATAAATTAAAAAAATTATAATGTATTTATATTTTGCTTAATTATTTTATATATATTAAAATATACATATTATAAATAATAAATAAAAATATATTTAAATGTATATTTTATTATTATAATAATTTTATATAAAAATATTAAAAATAGATGAAATAGATGATAAATAATAAATAAAATGATTAAAAAATATTAAATAGAAAAGAGAAAATAAATAAATTGATTTAAATGAATGAAAAAAATGAGAGAATAAATAAAAAATATTTAAAAGTGATTGAGAAAAAAAAAATTAAATTATACGATTAAAGAGGAAGGTAGAGAATAAAATGAGTTTAAACGGAAAATATATTTGATTATAATTTGTTGACTGAACTTATTAAGTAAAACCTTATACTACTTTAAAACAATTTATTTAACATATTACTGTTTATTATTAAATTAAAAAAACTTTAATTATAGAATATGTGATATAAGTTATTGGTTGAAAAATGAAAAAGTATAAGGAGATAATAGAGAACTTTTTATTAATTTTTTAACAAATTAGATTTCGCTTAAAAATTATTAATACAAAAAATAAAATATGAAAATAAATTAAATTAAAGATTAAATAGTTTTATATCATACATAAAAATTTATTATATATTATTTTGAATTTTGTTGTGATATTTATTCTATTTTAATCAACTTTATTTTTATTATTTTATAATTAATACTGTATTTATTTTTGTTAATTATATTATATTTTTATTTTTCTGAATAATACATCAGTAACATTATACTATATACTCTCCATTATTACTACTACAAATTCTGTTAGTGTTATACAATGTTCAATGTATAGTAAAATTGTAATAATAATAGTATTCATTTAATATTATAACATGTCAACTAACTTTTAAAGGAATGTTAATAATATTATATTATTTATTTAATAAATGTATAAAATTAAAAATATATATTAAAATTTATTAATAAAAATAAAATAAATAAAATATTAAAAATAACTTTATATTATATGTACTAAAATTTAAAAATAATATATATATATATATATATATATATATATTAATTAAATTAAAGATTAAAGTAAATAATGTTATTATAAGACTAAATAAGAAATGTTAAAATTAAATGTGTCAGTATTCTTATAATTACACTGTAAGTATTATCTAACAGGGTTAAAGTGTGAAAGTTTAATGTGTCATAATACTATTTAATTAATATTATAACAAGTTTATTTTAATTTAATTTGAAATTGTCAACTAACTGTAAAAAGGAATGTGAATAATATTATATTATATATTTAGTAAATATATAAAATTAAAAAACATATTATATTACTTATATTGTTAAAGTTTTTTAATAAAAATAAATAAAAATAAATTAAATATTAAAATAGTTTTATATTATATGTAAAACTTTTTATATTATGTTTATTTTTTAATACATAATGTATTAATATGAATGGATATATATATTAAAAAAAATCATCAGTTTTAATATACATATACTTTTAAATATATATATATATATATATATATATATATATATATTATAAAATTTTATATATTATTAAAAAAAATATTTTTTCATTATTATATATAAAAATAAACTTTTTATATATATTTATTATTATTATATATATTTTTATATTTCTGAAAAATACATTAGTAATATTATATTATACACTCAGTCAATATATATTATTATAAAAAAGTATATTATAATTTATAAAGCAAATATAATATTAATATAATTTATTGTGAATTATATTATAATATATAATACTACAATATATATATATATTAATTAAATTAATTTAAAGATTAAAGAAATGAATGTTATCCTCAGACACAAGTTAATTTATATTATAATATATAATACTAAAAATATAACTACAATATAAATATATATATTAATTAAATTAAATTAAATTAAACATTAAAGAAATGAATATTTTCGTTGACCATAAGTTAAATGTCTTAGTGTTATCTGACAATCATAAGTGTTCACCATAAATTAAATGTGTTAGTGTTATCTGATAATTATAATGTCTCACCACAAGTTAAATGTGTTTGTTATCTCACAATCATAAATGTCCAATTACGAGTTAAATATGGTAGTAAGTATTATCTGCCAATTATAAAGTTAAAGTTAAATACAATACAAGTTAAATGTATGAGTATATAATAATGTTAAAGTTAATGTGTTAGTGTCATCTGAAAATGTTAAGGTTAAATGTAAATATTTTTTTATTATTATATATAAAAATAAAACTTTTATATTTATAAATTTTTATTATTATATATAATTTTTTTTTGTATAATAATTAATATTATTATTCTATATACTCAGTCATCAAATATAGTATTACACTTTATTATGATTTATATTATAATATATATTAAAAGTATATCTAAATTATAAAAATAAAATATGTATATATATTAATTAAATTAAATTAAAGATTAAAGGAAGGAATGTTATTATAATATGTGTGACTACAAGTTAAATATGTTGGTGTTATCTGACAATTATAAAATTTCTAACTACAATAATCATAAGATCTAACTAAAAATTAATTATGTCAGTGTTATTTGACAACCTTAATTTTAAGATTAAATGTAAATAATTTTTATTATTATATATAAAAATAAAACTTTTATGAATTTTTATATTTATAAATTATTATTATTTAAATTTCTATTTTTTGAATAATATATTAATAACTTTATACTATATACTCGATCAATATATAATATTATATAATTAATATTATTATTCTATATACTAAGTCATCAAATATAGAATTACAATTTATTATGATTTATATTATAATATATATTAAAAGTATATCTAAAATATAAAAATAAAATATGTAAACATATTAATTAAATTAAAAATATAAATTAAAGATTAAAGGAATGAATGTTATTGTATTGTACAAACTAAGTTTAAATTAAATATATCATGTTATCTGATAATCATATCTGACTAAAAATTAAATATGTCAGTGTTATTTAACAATCATTAAGATGTCTCACTAAAAATTAAATATGTTAGTGTGATATGACAACTTTAATTTTAAGGTTAAATGTAAATATTTTTTATTATTATATATAAAAATAATTTTTTTTTATGAATTTTTATATTTATAAATTATTATTATTATTATATAAATTTCTATTTTTTGAATAATATATTAATAACTTTATACTATATACTCCGTCAATATATAATATTATATAATTAATATTATTATTCTATATACTAGTCATCAAATACAGTATTACAACTCATTATGATTTATATTATAATATATATTAAAAGTATATTTAAAATATAAAAATAAAATATGTATATATATTAATTTAATTAAATTAAAGATTAAAGGAAGGAATGTTATTGTACTAACTAAGTTCAAATTAAATATATCATGTTATCTGACAATCATAATGTCTGACTACAAGTTAAATAGGTTAGTGTTATCTGACCATTATAAAATTTCTAACTAAGATGTTTGACTAAAAATTAAATATAAATTAAATATGTCAATATTATTTAACAATCATAAGATGTCAGACTAAAAGTTAAATATGTCAGTGTTATATGATAATCAGAAAATTAAATACAATACAACGGTAATATAACAATGTTAAAGTTGTGTCAGTATTATCTGACAACCTTAATTTTGAGGTTAAATGTAAATATTTTTTATTATTATATATAAAAATAAAACTTTTATAAATTTTTATATTTATAAATTATTATTATTATTATTATATAAATTTCTATTTTTTTGAATAATATATTAATAATTTTATACTATATACTCCGTCAATAATTAATATTATTATTCTATATACTCAGTCATCAAATAGGGTAAGGATCTGCTGTTTCAAAATAATGTTCCACTTGCTGTCTCATTTATCAAAACAACATAATTTTGATAAATTAGACAAATAAAAAATTATATATATGAAATAAACCCTAAATCCTAAACTCTAAACCCTAGATTCTAAACCCTAAACCCTAAATCTTAAATCCTAAATTCTAAACCCTAAAAAATTATATACATATGACATTTTATTTTAATATTTAATTTTTTTTCCTCTTTCCACACTCTTCTCTCTCCTATGAGACAGCAAGTGGAACATTATTTTGGGACAGCAGATCCGAAGCCCATCAAATATAGTTTTACAATTTATTATAATTTATATTATAATATATATTAAAAGTATATCTAAAATATAAAAATAAAATATGTATATATATTAATTAAATTAAATTAAAGATTAAAAGAAGGAATGTTATTGTACGAAACTAAGTTCAAATTAAATATATCATGTTATCTGACCATCATAAGAGGTCTGATTACAAGTTAAATAGGTTAGTGTTATCTATTTAACAATCATAAGATGTCTGACTAAAAGTTAAATATGTCAGTGTTATCTGACAATCATAAAGTTAAATACAATGCAGGTTAAATGTGTCAGTCATTGTTAATGTTAAAGTTGTGTCAGTATTATCTGACAAACCTTAATTTTAAGGTTAAATGTAAATATTTTTTATTATTATATATAAAAATAAAATTTTTATGAATTTTTATATTTATAAATTATTATTATTATATAAATTTCTATTTTTTGAATAATATATTAATAACTTTATACTATATACTCAGTCAATATATAATATTATATTATTAATATTATTATTCTATATACTCATCATCAAATATAGTATTACAATTTATTATGATTTATATTATAATATATATTAAAAGTATATCTAATATATAAAAATAAAATATGTATATATATTAATTAGATTAAAAATTAAAGGAAGGAATGTTATGGTACGAACTAAGTTCAAATTAAATATATTATGTTATCTGACAATCATAAGATGTCTGACTACAAGTTAAATAAGTTAGTATTATCTCACAATTATAAAATTTCTAACAACAACAATCATAGATGTCTGACTAAAAATTAAATATAAATTAAATATGTCATTGTTATTTAACCATCCTAAGATGTCTGACTAAAAATTAAATATGTCAATGTTATTTAACAACCGTAAGATGTCTAACTAAAAGTTAAATATGTCAGTGTTATCTCACAGTCAAATTAAATACAATGCAAGTTAAATGTATCAGTCATATAATATTGTTAAAGTTGTGTCATATTAGATAATCTTAATTTTAAGATTAAATATAAATATTTATTATTATTATATATAAAAATAAAACTTTGGTGAATTTTTATATTTATAAATTATTATTACTATTATTATAAAATTTCTATTTTTTGAATAATATATTAATAACTTTATACGATATACTTAGTCAATATATAATATTATATAATTACTATTATTATTCTATCTACTTAGTCATCAAATATAGTATTACAAATTATTATGATTTATATTATAATATATATTAAAAGTATATCTAAAATATAAAAATAAAATATGTATATATATATTAATTAAATTAAATTAAAGATTAAAGTTCAAGCAATGTTATTGTACGAACTAAGTTCAAATATATCATGTTATCTGACAATCATAAGATATCTACTGCCAGTTAAATAAGTTAAAATTAAATATGTCAGTGTTATTTAACAATCATAAGATGTCTGACTAAAATTAAATATATCAATGTTATTTAACAATCATAAGATGTCTGACTAAAAGTTAAATATGTCTGTGTAATCTGACAATCATAAAGTTAAATACAATGCAAGTTAAAGTTGTGTCAGTATTATCTGACAACCTTAATTTTAAAGTTAAATGTAAATATTTTTTATTATTATATATAAAAAATAAAATTTTATTTATATATATATTTTTTATTTTCTGAATAATACATTAGTAACATTATACTATATATTCAGTAAATATATAATATTATAAAAAATATAGTATTAATATAATTTATTGTGATTTATATTATAATATATAAAACTAAAAAGTATAACTAAAATTTAAAAATGAAATATATATATATATATATATATATATATATTAATTCAATTAAAGATTAAAAAAAAGAATGTTATTGTAAAATGTTAAAGTTAAATGTGTCAGTGTTATCTAACCTGGTTAAAGTTAAATGTGTCGATTAATGTTATCGAACAAAGTTAAAGTATGTTTAATGTGTCCTAACATCGTAATCATAAATATTCAATTAATATTATAAAATGTTGTATTTTAATTTAATTTGAAATTGTCAACTAATCATAAAAGGAATGTTAATAATATAATATTATTAATTTAATAAATGTATAAAATTAAAAAACATATTATATAACTTATATTATTAAAGTTTATTAATAAAAATATTTTAAAATTAATTAAAATAAATATTAAAAATAGTTTTATATTATATGTAAAACCTTTTATATTATGTTTCTTTTTTAATACATAATATATTAATATGAATAGATATATATTACAAAAATATATATATTTTTTGTAAAAAAAAATATTATTAGAATTTGTTTTTTCATTATTATATATAAAAAATAATTTTTTTATACATATTTTTATTGTTTAAAATTATTATTATTATTATTATACATATTTTATATTTCTGAATAATACATTAGTAACATTATATACTATATACTAGTCAATATATAATATTATAAGTTATAAAACAAATATAGTATTAATACTATTTATTGTGATTTATATTATAATATATACTAAAAGTATAACTAAAATATAAAAATAATATATATATATATATATATATTAATTAAATTAAAGATTAAAGGAATAAATGTTATTTTATAACTAGAAGTTAAATATGTCAATGTTATCTTATGCAAGTTAAATGTGTTAGTGATATAACAATTGTTAAATGCAAGTTAAATGTGTTAGTGATATAACAATTGTTAAAGTTGAAATGTCAATGTTAATTTGAAGGTTAAATGTAAATATTAATTTATTATTATATATAAAAATAAAATTTTTATATAAAATTATATATTTTTAAATTGTTATTATATATATTTTTATTTTTCTAAATAATACATTAATAACATTATACTATATACTCTGTCAATATATAATATTATAAAAAAAAAATTTAAAGTTAAATGGAAATGCAAGTTAAAGTTAAATGTATAGTCTTATCGACAATGTTAAAGTTAGATTTGTAGTTACTATTATGAACAAGGTTAAACGGTTAAAATTTAATTTGTTGTATTTAATTAATATTATAATATTTTATATTTTAAATTAATTTGAAATTATCAACTAACTATAAATGGAAGGGTAAAGTGACATTTTGTATTTTAATTAATATTATAATATTTTACATTTTAAATTAATTTGAAATTGTTAACTAACCAAAAAAGAAAGGTTAAAGTGTTAAAGTTAGTGTTATATAAAAATTTTCATTTTAAAGTTAAATATAAATATTTTATTATTATTATATATAAAAATAAAACTTTTATATAAATTATTATTATTATATATATATATTTTTTAATAATACATTAGTAACATTATACTATATACTCCGTCAATATATAATATTATAAATAAAATATTATAAGTTATAAAGCAAATATAATATTAATATAATTTATTGTGATTTATATTATAATATAATACTAAAAGTATATCTATAATATATATATATATATATATATATATATATATATATATATTAAATTAAAGATTAAATGAAAGAATATTATCTTATGAATCAGTTAAATGTATCATTGTTATCTGACAAGTTAGATGTGTCAGTGTTATCTGATAAGTGATAAGGTTAAAGTTAGTTAAATTTGTCGTGTAGTGTTATTTGACAAGGTTAAAATTGATTAAATGTGTCAATAAGCGTTATTAAAATTAAATGTGTTAGTGTTATTTTACAAGTTAAATGTGTCATATTATTTGACAATCTTAAAGTTAAATGTGTCGTAACATGTTTATTTTAATTTAATTTGAAATTGTCAACTAACTATTAAAGAGATGTAAATAATTTTATATTATTTATTTTTATTTAGTAAATGTATAAAATAAAAAACATATTATATAACTTATATTATTAAAGTTTATTAATAAAAATAAATTAAATTAAATATTAAAAATAGTTTTATATTGTATGCAAATTTTTTTATATTATGTTTCTTTTTTAATACATAATTATTCATATGAATAGATATATATATTACAATAAAATTTTAATCATTTTTAATATATACGATTTTTTTAAAAAAAATAAAATATATATTACAAAATTTTATTTATTCTTAAAAAAATATATTTTTCATTATTATATATAAAAATAAAAAAATTAGTATATATGTATATATATTTTTTTTATAAAAATAATAAATTATATTTTTTATAACATCTTTAATTTGTTCAAAAATATTATTAATGTAATAAGTTATAACCAATAAATAAATAAAACCTAATAAAAAGATAAACATTAATTTATTTAAAAATTGAAATTTAATTTTTTAATAATATTTACTTTTAAGCTCCAAGTCAAAAGTAAAATTAATTGTTTCTTATTTTTTTTAACACTATCCATAAAAATATATATATACAAAAATAGTAGGTAAAAAAAGAGGAGTGATAGAGTGAGGGAATTTGGTGAGGGAATAACTTGGCATCTTGTAAAATGTAAAAGTAGGAGGAAAGAGAGAAAAGAGAGAAATTATTTGATTTTTTCAACGAATAAGATTATGCCAAGTCATTCCCTCACCAAATTTTCTCACCAAATTCTCTCACAAAAAAAAATAGTCAATAAGATTTGTAAATTAAAAATATAAATGTTATTACATGAAAACTTGAAAAGTGAACTATATTTTTTGTTAAAATTTAGGAAAAAAATGAATAACTGTTTAAATAAACTATTTAGTTATAACAAACCCCCAACCAAATTAAAATATAAACAAAACACTCGCATTAAAAAAAATAAATTAAATAAATTATCATTAGTTAGATTAACAAATAATAATTCTCTTTAAACAAGAGAGAAAATGAATGAGATAAATTATCTTACTTCTCCCACAATTAAATAATATAATTATATATAAAATTTATTTTGAAAAATAAATAAGAATATTATAATTTAAATTTTAAAGATTTAATTATTAGATTAAATATTTAAGTTAAAATTATAATTGTAATATATTAGTTTGACTTGACTGTTGAACTATTACTAAACCAATTGATGTTAAGTTCAATTTAGAGATTTTATAGACAGTTAGTTTTCAATTTTGTTGGCAATATAATTATTTTTCTTCCTTATAATATACATATAGTTGAATTAAAAATAAAAATAAAATATATTAATTTCCAAAATGTTAATTTAATTCATTTCATAATATATGACTGAATAAAAATCACAACAAACAAAACATATTAAATTGTGACATTGAATACATTGAAACATTAAATGAATGTGCATTTAATGTTTCAATAACTTTAAGAATTATTATTTGGTTAAAGTCCGTGTGCAGTGTGCATTGAATGTTAACATATATTTTAATATTAATTAAATATATAAATTTTAAAAAATTAATTTTATAAATTTTAAAAACACTTAATTTTTTTTTTAATTTCTTCCCAATAAGAATCAAATTAATTACGCCACACTTTTTGGTTAGTTACTATAAATCGATCTAAACATTTAAAATTGTGTCATACATTTGGATCTTATTTAAAGTAATGTTAGATGTGTTTTACACTATTATCGATCTCTTATTCATTACCAAACTTTTTTTACCACCACTTCGACAAACCAACCAACAATCACACAATACACATATAATATCATGACCTTACACATTTTCACACACCTATTATTTCTCTCAAAATCAACCATCAATTTCAATCGACCTCTCATATCATGATTTCACATTTTTTACATGCCTTTATCATACTCCACAAACCAACCAACAATCTCAATCGATCTCTAATATAATGAGTTAATTATGAGAAAAAAAATTTAAAGACTTGACATATATTGAGTAGATCCAGGTAGTGTCTGTATAGGTAACATCGAACTAACTATATATATATATATATATACATATATTTGGGATTGACTAAAAGATTAGAAAAAATTGTCATTTTTTTTCTCTTTTCTAGTATTTTGTATTTTTTTTCACCAAATGAGGTGATGAAACATCATTATCTCAATTTCTCATTTATCACTTCTCTTATATTTGTAAGTCCGACATAATGAAACTAGACAAAACCAACTGAAAATCGATTAAATCGAGCCATGTTCCAATCCTAAGTAGAAGTCATATCTAAGCTAACACATGCTACATGGCCTACTTAGCACTGTACAGGGTAGGTCAATCCCCCCTTCAAATACCCCCACTTTGGATGGCTCTCCCATCCTAAGTCCGGTTTCAAATTTACTTTTGTATTTTAAAATGAATTTCATCAGATTTATATTATAATGAAATTGAGTCAGCACAAACTTCAAATGTAATTGGATTAGAAAAATAACTTAAAATATAAATATTATTATAAATGAAACTAATGACAGTAATTTAATTCATTTATATCTCTTAGAAAAGAAAAATAAGGATAAAATGAGAAAATAGACCATTCATACTAAATGGTAATGGACCACATGACCAAATTCAAACAAGTTCTACACTTTTTACATTATTTCACATAATTGAATAATATTGCTAGCTGGCCCGCAGATCATATAATTATATATATATATATATATATATATATATATATATATATATATATATATGCGAATCAATTTTCTCCTCACAACTATTATACCTTTGAAATGCACTTTAAATAAAAATATAGATCTTATGATTATAATCCTTGTAATATTAGAGTTTGAATAAACTATTTTCAAGTTAAAAAAAAAAAAAATCAACTTGGTTTGATTTGGGTTATTAATTTGAATAATTTTAAATAATCCAATAACTTTCAACCATCCCTCATATACATTAAATTATCACGAAAATATTATAAAAAATATATTCATATATTTATGTCTACCTTAAATATGAAGCTATTAATGCCACAGTTATCGTCTACCACCTCAACTTAAATTCATTTTCTTAAATATGACTCTTTTGACTCTTAAAGTATCATAGTGAATTTAACTATTTTTTTTATAAATTTAATTTGAATATATATTTAAATAACTTAATCTAAACCATGCAAACCGAGAGCAAACTACCCTCAAACCCAACATTGGATATTCATTTCAATATATTTCAAGTAAGTTCACTAATCTAGTAAAAACAAAAAGTTCACTAATAATGTAGAGGAAGTTCCTTCTCTTAGATTTTATTATACACATACTTAATTTACCTTATGGTTGAGGTGAATAAGCCTACTCGAAAAAGAATTTTAGTTATTTTTTTTTTAATGTAAGAAGGTGATATGCATGGCCTTATATATATTTTTTTTATTTTTTTTAAAAAAATTTATTTGTTTTATTCATAGTTTTTTATCATTTGTAAAGGAACCACGTGGTCCCAGGTCCCAACCTATAATTAATGTATCATTTGTGAATGGACCACTAGGTCCCAGTCTGTGAATGGACCACGAGGTCCCGAACTATTTAATGTATCATTTGCAAAGGACCACAAGGTCCCAACAATGCCTCTGCATTTGTAGTTTTGAGATTTCATTGCATATTATTATTATCTATTAAGAGGGCTAATTATTAAGCTAAATGAGAATTAAGGGTTAGTTTTTCTCGGTTAAGGGTGCTATTTATTTATAACATTAATTGTTTAACTTGAATAAAGATTTGATCACATTAAAGGGTACCCTACCCACCATGCATGTGTATATATTATTAAAAACTATAGTCAACCCTATATATAATAGATAGAAAGCACTAATTTTTATGTCGTGTCAAGTCCTATAACGTTTTCAAGTCATTGGGCACTTAGGCTTTGTTTGGATTTTGATTTTTTTAAAAACTTAAAGGGAGAAACAAATAATGATTTTTGATGATTTTAAAAAGATGATGATTATTTTTGGTAAAAAAACTTAAAGGGTATTAATATATAAAAATAATAATTTAAAATAAAAAGTATTTTAATATTGAAAAATGATTAGGTGAGGGAATTTGGTGAGAGAATGACTTGACATAATCTTATTCGATGAAAAAATCAAATAATTTCTCTATTTTCTCTCTTTCCTCCCACTTTTACATTTATCAAACAAGGTGATGCCAAGTCATTTCCTCACCAAATTCCCTCTTTCTATCACTCCTCTTTATAAAATGAGTGATGTGATAGTTGAGAAGTGATTCATTTGAAAATTGATTTGGTTTGAATTTTTTAAAAAATCAACCGAAAAAAAAAAAAAAAAAAAAAATGACCTTAGATTTTCACCAATTTTTTAATCATCCCAACCACTCTTTTTCAATTCCCAACGGTTCAATTCCCAAAGGTTATAAATACCACCTTATTTTCATCGATTTGATCACTACACTAAATTAAGAGAGATAAATATTTGAACTTTAGTGTTCTATGGCTGATAACAATAACATTAACAACAACAGCGACGACGACGTCTATACCGTAGACATGTTTCAGCAAAACGGCAACTCCAACAGTTTTTCTGTCGACGACGATGGCCGCCCTCAAAGAACAGGTACTTAAGAACGAAATTAACATTCAAGTTATAAACACAATAGATTTCTGATTATCTCATCCCCTGTTTTAGGAACTGTTTGGACTGCGAGTGCCCACATTATAACCGCGGTGATCGGATCAGGAGTTTTGTCTTTGGCTTGGGCCATAGCTCAGTTGGGTTGGGTCGCCGGTCCTATTGTCATGCTCTTCTTCTCCTTTGTCATCTATTATACTTCCGGTCTCTTAGCTGATTGCTATAGATCTGCCGATCCCGATTCTGGCAAGAGGAATTATACTTACACGGATGCAGTCCGATCTAATCTCGGTACATAATTATATTTTACTTATACATCCATTGATTACTACATATTAATTAATGCATGTAACATCTGATATGATCTGATCAGGCGGAGTTAAGGTGAAGTTATGTGGGTTTGTTCAGTACCTCAACTTGTTTGGAGTGGCAGTTGGATACACAATTGCAGCATCTATAAGCATGATGTAAGTAAAAAAAGATTCAATTTTTTTTTCCAATGTAGTGAATTTATTGATTAAAATGATTTCAGGGCAATCAAGAGATCCGATTGTTTCCACAAGAATGGAGAAAAGAACCCATGTAAAATGTCGAGTAATCCTTACATGATCTTATTCGGAATCACACAAATCATATTCTCACAAATTCCAGATTTTGATCAAATATGGTGGCTTTCAATTCTTGCTGCTATAATGTCCTTTACTTACTCTTCAATTGGACTTGTTCTTGGAATAACTAAAGTCGTAGCAAATGGAACTTTTAAAGGAAGTATAAATGGAATCGCCATTAATGGAACTACTATCACTAAAACAGTGAAGATATGGAGAAGTTTCCAAGCCCTAGGTGACATAGCATTTGCATATTCCTATTCGATTATCCTAATTGAAATCCAAGACACAATCAAATCCCCACCATCTGAATCAAAAACAATGAAAAAAGCAACCTTAATCAGCATCGGAGTAACAACAACATTCTACATATTATGTGGATGCATGGGTTACGGCGCCTTCGGTGACTCCTCGCCGGGAAACCTTCTAACCGGTTTCGGTTTCTTCAACCCATTCTGGCTCTTAAACATAGCAAATGCCGCCATTGTTGTTCATCTAGTAGGCGCCTACCAAGTCTTCTGTCAACCCTTATTCGCTTTCGTCGAGAAATGGGCAGCAAAAAAATGGCCGGATAGTAACATCATCAACAAGAAAGTTAGTATTCCGTTGATCCCATGTTACAAGTTGAACATGTTTCGTCTGGTATGGAGATCGAGTTTTGTGGTGATGACGACGGCGGTGGCGATGTTGCTTCCTTTCTTTAATGATGTTGCGGGGATACTTGGGGCAATGGGTTTTTGGCCGTTGACGGTTTACTTTCCGGTGGAGATGTATATTGTGCAGAAGAAGGTGGAGAAGTGGAGTAGAAAATGGGTTTGTTTGCAAATGTTAAGTTTGTTTTGTCTGTTAATCACTGCTTTGGCGGCCGTTGGATCTATTGCCGGAGTTATGAATGATCTTTAAGGTTTATAAACCCTTCAAACCCATGTTATTGGATGAATTTTAATTAGTATGTAATAAATTAAATGGGTTTATTTGTAAAATGGGCAACCATTTTTATTTTATGATCATTAATTATATATGTAATGTTTGGTCATATTATATATATAGCCCTAAAAAAAGCGGCTTTGCTTTGTTGGTTTATAATCGATCTATCTGTCTCTCTATATATATAATAGTATTCACTAATCATATGTAATAGTATTAATGTATAAATCAAAATCTAAATAGAAATCAAATAACAAGTGAGGTTTTAAAAAAAATATCGTTATTCTATAGATATGTAGTTGCATGAGTCCAACTTTAAAATGCAATAAGAATAATGATATTTTGATCAACTTTTGAGGTTGATATTTGTTTTTTTACAATGAATTTTGTCATCAATTTATAATTATTTGTTAAGGTATCAAAAACATTCATTTGTAGGTTGTGATATCTTATAATATGGATTGTTTTCATGTTAAGAAATTGAAGATGGATTAACTTTTTCCAAAAAGGCCTTGGAAAGATCTTTGTTGGTTGATCCTTTGAAATTTTGAAAAGGTAAATTGAAATCATGCATCATGCATAGCATAATGAAAATTTTCAAACCATATTTTTCTTCTTCTTTATTTCCAACTGGTTGATGATGCAATTCCAAAAAGTCCTCATAATATGGATGTTTTCTTTCCCTTAATGAACTATTTAGGAAACTTATATTTGATTCGACAAATAGATAGGTGACGTGAAGAACATAAATCAATGGGGTTAAGTGATGTCACCACATTTTCAATAAATATAATGAGAGTTTTCTCGACACTTGATCTGCTGCCACGATAAAATTGAAAAAAGTGGCATCGGATAGTAGTTGCGATCATCACCGACAAAGACAATATAACAAATATAAAAGATAAGAGAATAATTTTTTTTTCTTACAATGAATTAAGTATGTAACCCACAAACACACATAACTATTTAACTAGGCGCATAATTTGTCACCTAACGGGGGGGCTTGAACCCAGGAACTTAGTGTTAGTATCCACCTCTTCTAGCCTAGCGCCCATAAGAAGTGAATACTAACCTTAAATTCCTAGGTTCGAGCCCGTCAGACGGCAAATTCTGCGCCTACTTAAATGATTAAGTGTGTTTGCGGGCTACACACTTCATCCGTAGTAACATTTTTGTTTTCCTCCAAAAAAAATTTATATAATTGTACGTATTTTATTTGGAATGGTTTTTTTTTTTAAATAAATAGATATATTGTAACTAAAAATACATAAATTGAGTGAATTTTTTTAGAACATACATATTTGATGACCTCTAGTTAATTTTTTATGTTCATTGATTTTGGCTATGGTAGATATATATTGGGAATAATCTAAAAAATAAAAAACCAACTTAATAAAATTAAAAATAAATTCCATTATCAATTGCAAATTCAAGAGAATAATTATAATTAAGCCCTTTCCTTAAAAGTTCAAATAATGTTTCATAGTACCCTACAAATCAAAACTAAAAAAAGACCTTTATTTTTCAAAAGATTATGTATGACACCGCTTAAATTATAAGAATATATTCCTTTATTTGAATTTACATTTATTTTCAACGATCAAATCTGAGAACTATTTCTTTCCCTGTTTACCCAACTTCCATTCACTTTTTCCTAATATACCCACCTTTTCATTCATTTTTCCAAAATATTCAGTTCTATCTCTAAACTCATAATTAACTCATTCACATTTTCAAATAATTAAAATTCTTAAATAAATATTAATATATTTTATCTATATAATAAAATTAATAATACTTAAATAATTTAAATAAAATATATATTATATAAATATTAAAATTACACACCTATTTATATCTTTACTTAATTTTATAATTATAATTTATATAAATAAAATTAAACTACATAGAAAAAATATACATTTTATTTTAATATATAAGTTTTAATTATTTAATAAAATATTATTAATTTTAATTATATATATATTATGTTTATAAAATTAAGTAATTATTAAGTTTAGGGAGAGAAATATATAATTAGTGAGTTAATTAATGAATTTAGTGAGAGAAAGTGGGTATTTTGGGAAAGTGAATGGAGGGTGGCCGGTAGATAGGAAAATGGTTCTAAAAAATGACAAGATCGATTCACATTTAAAACGTCTTAAATGAAGATAGAAATCATTCTCATAGGTCTGCACTACAAAATAATAGTGATGGAAATATATTTTCTTGATATTATATATATATATATATATATATATATATACTGTATCTTAATATATGTGAGTTTACTATTAGATTAAAATTTTGATTGAGTCAACAAATGCTTAAGATTGTATGATTAACAAAGAACAGTAATAATTTTAAGACATAATAAGAACACTATTAACTTGGACACATGTTAGGAATCTGGTTCTGCTCAATCTTTAATTAAAGCTACTAATTAAAAGTTTGCTTAGCAACAAATCCTTATTAGATATCTAATTACTTTACCAGTAAAGCTATAGATTCTGATTGAAATCGTCACCACTAAGATTACCAATGCAAATCACAAGGCAATATCAAATATATATTTATATATTTATATCGAGTTTTTAAAATTAGTTTTGTGTTTTGTTCGAGTTTGTGACACTATATTAGTTAATTAAAGCAGATCTTTTGTCGTAAAAAAATCGTCTAAATAACATTTACTCTCTTATAGATGATCATATTGTGTTTATCGTCGTCCCCTTCTCTAATAAAAGGAGAGGTTATTTTAGTTAATTTACTTGGTCCCTTTAACAGTATTTGAGGTTGATCTTCTACATAGGACCCTTTTATAAATAATCTTTTTATTCAGACTCTTATCCAATCAATAAAATAAATATTTCAAAACTTTGAACATTGTCTTTAATATTGTTCACTCAACATCAATTTTATATTAATAAATTCATAAAATTCATGAAAAAGGTAAAAAGTAAAAAGATGTAAGCTTATTGGAAGACTGACCAATGCCACATATATAATTCAGTTTCCGACAATGGAGCCTTCAAGATCACGGTTTGATTTTTTAGTGGTCGTGGTTGTGAGGTATAATGCTAATTCTGCATAAAATAGAGCCTTCAAAAGTCTTTTCTATTTTGTAAATCTTGGTGGTTGATATTATGTCAGATAGTTTATTTTCTGACAAACTAAATTGATAATCTAAAAAAAAAAATGAATTATCCCTATTAACTTAATATCCTCGCTGATAGTTTAAATATTTATTGTTGTTCGTTATTAATATTTATAAATAATGTAAACTATATCACAATGGTAAGTACACAATTGTTAATAGCTATTAACCATATTTATATATTATATTAATATTAACGACAAAGTGAAAACTCATACTCAGTAGTAGTAACTTATTTTTTCAAGATCATGAGTTTAAGTTTTCACACCCGGACCATTTAAAAATATATATTATTAGCGAAAATTTATTTTTATCATCGTGTGTGGCGTAGTTAAAAGGGTTGAGTCAGATATTTTAGCTGCAAGTGCCTAAGGCATTGATATACAACATATGCAACAATGAATTTTTTTTCTCATTAAATGTCCAATAGTATTTACTATACACCCCCAATTAAATAAACCTCCCACCCAAATAAATATATAATTAAATATCCCATTGCGTCCAAGTTTGACACGATCAATTCATGAAATATATTAGTCATTTCTTTCTCGAGAAATGTTCTTCACAAAGGAAAAAAAAAATCTCAGCCTTAAATGTCATAGATGACATTAATTATATATGTTCATTAAACAATAAGGAGTTGGTGTGCCTATTGAAGAACCATTCAATCTAGCACTCTAACAAGACATGACAAATATATTAAATTATTAAGTAAAAATGGATATACACAATGAAAAACATAAACTTGGTCATTCATTATTAATCATGACTTGGTTATAATAATATATATAATAAACATATGATCAAATAATTGAAAAAATCAAACTGATCTCCAATGCAGCCTCCCCTATAAATAGATACATGATATCCAACATTATCTTCATCCAACCTTACTCAAAAACCTGTTCTTTTCTAAGCTATAATTTCATAATGATGAAGATAATCATAGTTTGCATGATCTTGGCTATGGCTTTCACACTTTCTCATGCTTCTGATCCTAGTTCTCTCCAAGACTTCTGTGTAGCTGTTGATGATCCTAAAAATGGATGTATGTTGTTATCTTATTATAAATTCATGTATTTTTTTTATTCAATTTCTATACTTCTAAACATGCAACACATGCATGCATTCATGTATGATCCAACCTTATATATTCCTTCTTCTTTATGTGTGCAGTGTTTGTGAACGGAAAGTTCTGCAAGAATCCAAATCTTGTTTCGGCTGATGATTTTCTATACCGAGGACTCAACAAGGCCGGGAATACAGCAAATCCACTTGGATCAGTTGTAACTCCAGTTAATGTTGCGCAACTAAAAGGTACATATAAAAAATCAAAATTATGCATATATATCTTATAAGAATTAGTTAGCTTTATTTTGTTACTAATATAGTGTCTTTTGTATATAATTTGTAATGTATGATCGATTAGGTTTGAATACTCTTGGAATCTCGGCAGCTCGTATCGATTTTGCGCCTTATGGATTGAATCCACCCCACACGCACCCACGTGCCACGGAGGTACTTGTTGTCTTGGAAGGAACCCTCCTTGTGGGATTTGTAACTTCCAACATTCCTAATCAAAAAAACAAACTATTCACAAAAACATTATACCCCGGAGATGTTTTTGTGTTCCCAGAAGGTCTCATTCACTTCCAACAGAACGTGGGTAAAACAAATGCAATCGCGTTTGCCGGTCTAAGCAGCCAAAACCCAGGTGTTATTACCATTGCCAATGCTGTGTTTGGTTCGGATCCTAAAATCTCTGTCGATGTCCTTTCCAAGGCATTTCAAGTAGACAACAATTTGATCAACTATCTACAATCTCAATTCTGGTGGGACAACAACTAAACATATTAAAAATATAAAGTATATTGTGCATCTTACATTAAATGACATATTTGAACTTTTATGTATATATATATATATATATATATATATATATATATATATATATATATATATATATTGTTTTATAGCATCAATAAGGACATTGATTCCATTATCTATGAATAAATCTACTCCCAATTAATGTACCATTTATCATCATAATGTTTGATTCAAATAATTAAAGTGCTACTAGTTTGTAATCTTAATTTACTTTTTGAAATTATTTGAATACTTTGTTTGATTTTTATTAAACCAACATCTAATATTTTGACTTTGTTTGAAAACATTTAATTTGAGATGTGTTTGAAAATTATTAAATTTGTTAATATATAATCAAGATATATAAAACATTAATATTCAAATGAGATAACTGAAAATGATATTCTTAAGTAAATTTATATATATTGTTCAAACAACGGATCCAACTCCGAATATATATTTTTCAAAACAAAGCAAACCGAAAAGAATAAAAAAATGTGATATTAAAAGAAAATTTTGCACTAGATTGAATCTCAAAGTGCTATAAAGTTGCATTTATGAATGCATCAATATGAATGGAAAAGTGTTTTCAAGATTCATATATATGTTTTTCTTTTCAAAAAGCTCATTTTATTACATTAAAAAAATAAAAATAAAAATAAAAAATAAATAAAGATTAGAGACTTGTAAAGAATGAAAGCAATAGTGGGATTACGCCCTACAACTGGAACCTGCGCATGTCAAGTGGGAGAAAGATTGATATTTGAATCTCTCTTTAATAATTTTAATTAGCTTTTGTTCAAGTCATACTCATTGGGACCAAATTTACACTTTAATATTACTTTAGGGATATATTTGTTCTTTTTCTTTTACTAGGATTTAACTTTTAATAACCGACTTTTAATTATGATTTTTTTTTTTTAATTCTTGGATTATTTGAAAGAAATAAAAAAAAATCTAAATTATGAATTTTTAAAATAATATGTGACTTAATAATAAATTGAAAAGAAAAACACCACCACTCCCTCTATACTCCCTCTATGCAACATTAACATTCACATTTTATTACTTTTGGTGTAAAACCCATATTTATTATATTTTTAAGTTTGGCATTTGAATGGGCTAACTTGTAGTTTTGTTTTCTGTAACCTCTATACTATTTGGGATAATACAAGATGCAATTATTGGGCTTTATTTGAATTTGTATTATATAAATAATTTTATTTACTTTAAATTATTAAAAAGTATTAATATATAATAACAAATAGATTTTAATATTTGATAAATAAGAAATTATAAAATAAAAAAAAAAAGTTATGAGTAATTTATAGATTATTTAAATTATTCGAATCAAGCATGCAAAAATGGAATAAGCCCATCAGAATAGTGGGTTTAAATAAATTAGTAGTCATTTTCCATATGTAGGTTACACTTGCATGTCAACTTTTATATTTAGTCATTTCCATTTCTGTTTCTATTTATTATATTTATTTCCCACGAACCAATGATCTTTTAACTTAAATAAATAAAAAAAATTGTGGATCAAATTTAATTTGGTAATATTTTTTTTCACCCAAACATAATATAAATTAAATAGAATAATCCGGTTGAATATATGTTAGGATCAGATTCCAAAACAAAATGTGAGTATGTGACATAACTAGTTTCTTATTTTAAAAAAAATTATAAAATTAGGAAGGATAATGTTTTTCGTCCCTGTCCCGTTCGATTTCGAGAAATCCCCGCGGGACAACGTTTATATCATATTCTCTTACAAAAATAATTTTTTATATAATAAAAATATATAAACGGAAATTTAAATATAATATGTTATTTTAAAGAAATAAACTTAAAACTTTTATAAAGTATAATGAATAAATAAATGTACCGGTAATTTTATATATTTAATTGGGTTTATAATGTTCGGGGTGAGATCGGGACGGAGATATAATATCATCTCTATTTCATCTTCGATCAACTACAGGTCAAACCACCCAAACAGGGTTATTCCCATTTACTCCCGAGTCTAATTATTATGGCCCGAGTTACACTTCCCAACAACCTTCAATATCCGACATAACTCAACAAATCCCGAATAAATTCTAAAGGAGGTTCCATATAACAACCAACAAAAATGTGAGGAGCAATGGAGCATACTCCACATACTTAAAGTGTATACTGCATATGTTGGTCATAAGATCAAACCAATTATGTCTAATTTGCACACACTTATCATTGATATTTTGTTTTAGAACAAAAAAAAATGTATTTACTAAATTCAGTTAATATTTTATAATACTTTAGATTTGTTTACACTGAATGTTTATTTCTAAGTTCTATGCAAGACTAGTTATAATACTTTAGTTTTGTTTACACTGAATGTTTATTTCTAAGTTCTATGCAAGAAAATAAAGTATTTTTCTTTTGCTAAAAAGAAATAAAGTATTTAGACTGTTGAATGCTGATAGTGAAACGTCAACAAAAATTAAAAAAAAAACTTTAAAAATAAGTAAATATATAAAGCATTCAACAAAATAAACAATTTTAAATCTCATCGAACTCCACTACAAAAGACAGAATCCCTTTTGACCATTAAAGGGCCAGGGTGGGCTCAAGGTTGAATCTTGCTTTACAAGTCACTTAACTTTCCAAGTAATCCAAAAGACTTAAAAACATTTAAAACTATTTACCTACTAGTTATTTAGTCTATATTTTAAACTATTATATATTAATGAAAATTCAACTTTTAATTTTTTATACAATATTATTCGTAAATATTCGTACTTGAGTTATTATAATAAGTTGTTTTTAACCTTATTATTATCACCGTCAACATTTATATTTTAACACCTAGGTTGATGTTAGGTAACCTATAATATTTTTGTATATATATAACTAATTGAACTAAGTAGATTTTGTGAATAAATTTAGTCCAATTAATTTCAAATATTAGTATATAGAGCGTCGAACCAATCAACGTAAAATAATGTCCTTATTTCCAATATATTGAAACATTTGAGATGAGATGTAACTAGTTAAACTAGTTTTAAGATACAAAATAAGCTTTGACCCACCATCTAATTATAATATAACCTTTCCATGTTTTTTTTAAAAGAAAAAACTTATAAATTTAATTATTGACTTTAATCTTAATTTAATCTGCCTTTGTTTCTAACACACTTGTTGTGTTACATGCAATTTAGTATTATATGGAAATGTATGCACCCTTGAAATCAACCAAAGGTTGTTTGGCTTGATTCATTTGGAATTATTTAAGATTTTTCAAATAATCGGTAATACAAAATTTAAAATAATTACAAACAAAAATTAATGTTGTTCGGATATATACTTTTTATTGTTATATTATACCTTTGTTTATAATTATATATGATAGATAAAATAAATTTAATATTTATTGCTTTATGATTACAGCCATAAAATATTATTTATTGTAATATATTTAATAATATAAAAATAATAATATTATAACTAAATAATATAATTATCATTATATTACTATTATCAAGTTATTAATGAAGTACTTTAAATAGATACTATATATATATATATAGTTATTATATTTTATCATTATTAATATTAAAATTTGTAATATATCTTTAATTTATTACACAAATTGAATACTTATAATCAAATTACAAAGAGAATAATAATTAAGAAAAATAAATAATTATATAAATTTGATAAAAGCATTATAATACATTTTTAATAATTAATTAATTATGAATTTTCATGCTAACTTTCTAAATTCAAAACAAAAAAATACAATTCAATGAATATTTCAATTTTATATAAATTGAAAATAAATTAAAATTCATTTAAAATATATAGAATTGTAAAATTTAAACTTAAAGAATCATATTCATTTTTATTCCATATAATTATAAATATTTCCTTTTAAAGTTTAAATTAAATTTCACAATTAATGTATTTGCATATGCATGAATACAAATATTCCCAATATATATATTTACCAAATTATGTCTATGATATGTCCAATTTTAAAATGTGATCTCATCCCATTTCTAATGGGAAATATTATTTACAAATCAAACTAGTTACAACACGATTAAAGAAATTATTTACTGAATTTGTATAATTTAAAAATTTTAGTGATCATAAATAAATACATGATTAAAGTTCTAAATATATAATTTGTATCCTTAAAATACAAATAAATCATTGTTAATTAATAAAGTGAATTTAATGGCATTTATTTATAAACAATAATGACCAAAACACATATCCTTTTTTGTATATCAAATATCAATATAACTTTATTAATACAGCTGTCTAATTTAAAAAAATAATACATTTAAATTTAAGTCTGATTTTAAAAATAAACTAAAATATATATTATTTATAAAAAAACAAGAAGAATGTTGAATAAAATCAAAGTGACGAATATTTATGGAATATGGAGTGTGAAGCATCTGGTTCCTGACCACTATATTAATAACAATTGAAAAGTACAATGTTGGATATAATCAACGGCTGAGATCGATTGTTGTAAGAAAAGTGCACCATAAAACGAAGGATGTGAGAAGCACCATATCATTACCCTTTCTAGTTAATTTCTATGCGTGAAAGTTTTTCTTCCTAATTGTGAAAGGAAGTTCTGATACGCTATAGAGAGATAGATAGAGAGAGAGGAGACGCCGGACCGGCGGGAGAAAAGGTGGATTCCGACGGCTTCGTCGGAGTTGATACGACGGAAGACGAACCGCCGGTGTAATGAAGTGCGCCGGCGAAGGTGTGGGAGGAGAAAAGGAAGAGAACGGCGGTTTTGATTGCGATGAAGCGTCTAATGGAAGAATCGGCGATAAGAGAGTGGTATTGGTTGGAGTTAGGTTGGATTCTCAGAGTAACGAGTTACTTACATGGGCTCTGGTTAAGGTGGCTAGGTCCGGGGATCGAGTTATTGCTCTTCATATACTTAACAATTCCGAAAACGGTATCCATTCATACGAACTGTTATGTTTCTATTCTGGATTGGTAGTCGTTTGAATCTCACATTTGTTTATTTCAAGTTGCTATTTTAGAAGGTCAGTCTACACTCGTGTCTCTAGTGAACACTTTTGATTCTATGATGGCTGCTTATGAAGGTTTCTGCAATTTAAAACAGGTTCAACCTTTTACAATGTTATCATTCCTCTTTGCATCAGTTTTTCGTTGCTTTCCCGAGGATATAAGAATACGAAATTGACATCTTCTTTGTTGATTTCCTTTAGGTGGATCTGAAGCTCAAGGTTTGCAGGGGTGCATCGGTTCGTAAAGTTCTAGTACAGGAAGCTAAATTGTATGGTGAAGCAAGTTTGATTTTGGGGATATCTAGGGTTCATAATAGAATTCGGTCACAATTGACAGTTGCAAAGTATTGTGCAAGACATCTTCCGAAAAATTTCTCTGTTCTTGCTGTGGAGAATGGCAAAATTCAGTTTGAACGAGTCGCGGATACATCAGATGAACATTCGAAGAAGCAATGTGCAAAAAAAGGGAGTAAGAAAAATAAGGAATCAAATGTTACAATTGTTGCTGATCGGGATTCAACTGGTAAGACAGAAGCTTTGACAATGATGAATGGTTATTAAATGTCAAATCTCTTATCTGATTGTTTTTCTTTGTGTGTAAACCAGAACCATGCACAATGGAAAGCAAGGGAAACTCGTTGGCCTTGGTAGTGTTCAAGAACCAGAAGACACATGCTTCAAAGCATCGTTGGGCATTTCTGCGAAAGATGTTCTTGCACAGCAAGCACAATTCAGATAAGAAGAAGAAGACTGTAATGCAATGCGTTTATCCTGATCAGAAGATTACCAACTCTAACAAGGTTGATCACAGTTGTACAGATTACAATGAGAAGAATGCTGTTGTTTTACATATCACAGCTGGAGCTGATAATGCTATGTCTCCTTTACCTTGCCATTCCTTAGATAGATTTTCAAAGGAATTTGACGATTTAACTAACAAGTACTCATCAACAATCAGACTATTTAGCTATGAAGAACTTTGCTTAGCAACATCGAACTTCATGCCTGGTTTGATTTCTTTCTTAAACTTGTTTTACTCCTGATAAATTCGTTCAGATAACGTCGAATAAAATGTGAGATATGATTTAACAGTGAATATGATTGGAAAAGGCGGTAGTAGCGAGGTTTATAAAGGGCACCTTCCTGATGGAAAAGAAGTTGCAGTGAAACTTTTGAAGCCATCACAAGATGCATTCAAGCAATTTGTATCGGAAGTAGAGACTATCAGTTCGTTGCACCATAATAACGTAATATCCCTTCTCGGATTCTCTGTGGAGGCCAACCATATGCTCTTGGTTTATGATTTCTTATCAAGAGGAAGCCTAGAGGAGAATCTTCATGGTATATATATAATAAATATCTAGGTCAAAAATCGTTTTCCTGTTATTTTGTCTAATTATGATTCTATATTGATTTAGTAAAATCAGATGAAAATGTCAAGGGAAGTATGTTTAGCTGGGAAGACAGATATAAAGTGGCTTTGCATGTTGCTCAGGCGCTGAAATATCTGCACGATGAATGTGATGATCCTATTATACATAGGGATGTTAAGTCTTCCAATATCCTCCTCTCTGATCGTTTTGATGCGCAGGTTCGAACATGGTGCAAAACCTCAAGTCTCTTTTTTTAATACTATTAAACAAATTTCTAATGTTGGGTTTTGCAGTTAGCGGATTTCGGTCTGGCTTTGCATGGGTCGCAGTCTATGCATGATACAACGACAGTAGATGTTGCTGGAACATTTGGGTATAATTTTTAAAATTTTGTTGGTCGTCCAATTTCTTTAGTGGATAACTTTTGTTATACTTGATTGATTGTAGTTACTTAGCTCCTGAGTATTTCATGCATGGAAACATGAACGATAAAATCGATGTGTATGCTTATGGCGTTATTCTATTAGAGTTGTTATCTGGTAAGAAACCAATTGACAATGGGAACCCAAAAGGCCAAAAGAGTTTGGTCATGTGGGTAAGTATTAGTAGTAGCGCATTTAATCATATAATTTTGCAAATGTATGGACTTCTCTAATAACTATAGTGTTTATAACAGGCAAAGCCAATTGTGAAGGAAGGTAAAATTTCAGAATTACTTGACCCGAGGTTAGGCGATGCTTATAGCAACGAGGAAGCTGAGAGAATGGTTCTGGCTGCTTATCTTTGCACCAGACAGGCAGCTGAGTTGAGGCCGAGAATTAGTATTGTAAGCTGTTAATTTTATATCATTGTTTATACTTTGTTTAGATTTGTAATTGAATTAATTTAGCGGCAAATAATAGGTCTTAGAGCTCCTCCAAGGCGATGCAAACAGTATTAAATGGGCTAGACAACAGCTTAGTGGTTTGGAAGATTCTGAAGAGATCACGGTAAATATCCAATCGCATATAAATTTGGCCCTGGTGGGATTAGAGGATGATTCGCCATCGGTTTGTAGTACCGAACAGAATATAGGGGTAGAGGAGTATTTACAAGGAAGATGGAGCCGCACTTCTAGCTTCGATTAACTGTCTTTCTGTGTATGTGTAGATAGTTATATAATATATACAGTGTTACTTACCCATTCTTGTTGTTTCTTGATAGCTTATGTACAGCATTGAAGAGAGGTTATGATTTGCAAGTTTAGGTCTTCTCCTCTTCTTCTTGCTAATTCATGATTTAGGCTACTTTTGTACTAAGGTAAAAAAGAGTACATGTGCAATATGGAATTGAGAGATAATTTATGTATGGTGGTTTCCCCATGGCTGCAGTGTTTTTCTTTTTAACTTCGTTTTTTTTAGTCTAAAAGATGATTTCTTCTCGGATTTGGCTAGCTTTATTTACTTACTTTCTTGATCAATCAAATACAAATAGTAAAAAGATATGCTCCCACTCCCATATTGAAATAAAAGTTCCAAAGGTGTTAAGAATTCAGGAAATCTTAAGGGTTATCTTATGTTAGGAGTTGAGCCTTTTGGAAAATTGTCTTAGGTTTAATCGGATATAAGGATGATTGCTCAATTTTAATAATTATCAAAATAAATTATATAACGTTTCTTTTATCTTTTACTATTTGTATTTGAGTCCATTCTTTTTCAAATTCATGTTATTTATGTAATGGAATATATAGTTTTCATATGTTTAATTACTGAATTAGATCTTTATGTGAACAAATCTTACGAATATCTCTCTCATGATTTGTATAAATTTATCATTATTTTGGTCATATTGTTTGGTTACTTTTGAATAATGATAATTTTTAGAGGCTTGTAAAATATTTATTAAAAATTCTTTCCATCTATTTGCACTACTTTATGGTATCATTGTTTTGGATGTCCATCATATGAGTGTATCTTTTGAGTCATTTGTAAGAGTAATTTAACATTAGACCATGGTATTAAGGGATTTGATTATATAAAATTATTTGAAAACAAAAAAATATAATATAAAACTATTTAGTCCAAAAATAAAAAATGTTATTTGAAAACTAGTATTTTGTCATAATTATAATCATTTTCTAAGATTATGAAATTAAAAAAAAGTGATAAAAAAATTAAAATAAAATATATTTTAAGTGCAAATTTTGAGTGAATAAAATTATACAAATCAATTTTTTTTTAACCCATATTATTGGTTTTAATTTTTTATAAATTAATATTTTTTATTTTAACTGTAAAAAAAAAAAAAAAGGACTGTATTTGTAACCTAATAAATAAAGAAACAAATTAGTCGTAACGAAAAAGAAAAGGAAAGCGATTTGCTTTCCGCCGGCGGGGTTCTCCTCTTATTTACATTCATCATGCGGGGATCAGCTAACTAGGTTTCTCATCTTCCCAATCGATCCATTTCCTTGCCGACCGTTGTCTCCATTTGCAGGTATCTCTCACTCTCTCTCCCTACAAGCTTAGTATTCCTGTTACCCATTTTGGTCTGTCTATGTTTAATTCATGCATTCTTCACTTGAATTTGTAATGCTACTGCTACTAAGATTTGCTTACACCCTAGTGCAAATTCTGTCTTGGATTAGAAAGTTCTATCTGTTTACTCAATCAGGCTTAGAATTTGTAAGCAGTATCCAATCCGGATAACCCTTTTATGTTATAAAACATTTACCCTCAAATTTAGGTCAGAGTAAAATATGGATAGTTGACAGGGAAATCGAAGAACAGTAGGGCATGATTATCTTTGATTGAAACAGGACGACTGCGCCTGCTCAATTGAGTAGAATTTTGATAATTTATCCTTTTTCATATGAGGTCCCTAATCTCTGAGTTATAAGATTCTGTACCTACCCTTAAGCTCTGTAGCCTCCAGGTCCACTCGCTCAATCATGCTTGCTAATGGGTTTAAATTTTGGTAAATTATCCTTCCCTATGGGGTCCCTACTTCCAGTCCTTCACCTCTGAGTGATATGAATATCAGTTCAGAAGAAAAAGCAACTTCATATCGGTAGCCATTTTGATGCTTTCTTAATATGTGCTCAGTTTGTTTAGACTCATTCAATTGACACTTGGTTGTGTTCTACTACGATTGTATCGAATACTAGGTTTGGATTGGAAGAATAAGGCCCACTACGACCTGATATATGTTTGTAGGTGTCATTTCGAAATTGTGTTTCATTTGGTTGATATTGTAATGTGGCTTATAGTCAATTTGCTAATACTACTGTAGTAGTCATAGGTGGAAATGTAAACAGATTCTTGAACTGTATTGAATTGTATATTGATTTTCACTAAAGCTGCAGAAAATACAAAGACTGCATCATCCACGAGAATAAGAATGGAGTCATCTACAGACAAGTTAGAAGAAGTGAAAGAAGAAGGGAAGTTATCATCATCGTCACCGTCGTGGTCATCACCTTTTGGTATGGTAGCAGCACAGTATCGAAGGATAAAAGAAAATGCAGAAACATATCCATATGTTTGGGGATCCTATACGATAGTTTATGGTGGATTTGGGCTTTGGTTTACCTACAGATGGAGGAAGTTGCGTAGGACTGAGACCAGAGTGAAAGTCCTTCAAGATAAACTCAGGAAACTTGTTGAATCGGAGGAGACTTCAACAACTGCTTCTACTTCGATAGCAAAGCCCAACATCACCACCGCCCCTTCTAGTACTGTCGACAAACCATCCAACTAGGTTTTCTTCACGTTTCTATTCACAATGCTGTTCATCTTTTTGAATAGTACTGTTGAATCCTTTTGAGCAAATGCAGACACCACAATTGAGTAGAAGAAAGCCAGTGACTATAATACTAACAATATAAGTTCTTAAACCTTTTAATATCAAAATCATCTTATCTCTGAGTATTGAGTTTGATTTATTTTTTGGTCTTTTGATCTTATGATGATTTATGATATGCATAAGGTTAATTAACAATTGTTATTTTTGGTGACCCGGGATTATTCCTTGGCGAGACTAGTACAATTCTCATTGTCATGATTCTTCACAACTTGTTCTTTATAGATGGTTTGATTTGGTGCTTTTTTATTAAAAAAAATTGTTTGATGTTAAAATTAAATATTCTAACATGTTAATTTAGTTTATGATAATTTTAGTGCAAATTGTGTATTGGCTCATATAATAATAATAATATTATTATTTTGAATGTCTGTCTATATATTTTGTTTAAGTGGCTGACCAACTAACACATATGCACTATTTTGTTAAATTCAATTATTCTATTTTGGTAATTTAGTAATACAGTTTACAAGATAGCTACAGACCATCTTCTATGGAAAGTCAGCTTTATTTTCAACCATTACATAATTATCTTGTTTTCAAAGTCTTTTTTTTATCATTTTATTTTGTATTATTATTTAAAATATTAATTTAATTATTATTTTTTTTAAAAATAATAATTTTAAGTTAAAATAACAAAGTCAAACAAAGCTTAGGCTTATCCCAAATATGGTTTTATAAGATTTTTTTGGAATTTTATTTAAAATAAAATCTTGTTTAAAAAAAAAAAACAAGTTATTTAAGTTTTTAATTTGTTAAATCATAATAATATATTTTTTATATTTTTTTTAAGATAAACTAAGGATATTTTAGTTGACGAAACTAATAGTGATTAATAAATAGAATTTATAAAAGCTTGAATAAAATAAAAAATGAATATCATCAAACTCTCAGTTAGGAATTGATTTTTAAAATAATTGAGTTATTTAAAAATTAATTATTAATGATAATGATGAGATAAAATATTGTTAAACAAAATATTAATATATAATAATAAAATAAAATATATTTTATTAATATAATCTACGAGAGCGAAATGATTTTCGATAATTTTGAATTATTTAAATTAAATAAGAAAACAAAACTAAATCATTAATAATTTGTTTAATAGCCAGTTTTTCTTATAAAAAAAATATAATTATTTGTTTTTAACTATTAAAAAAAAATATTTATATAAAATTTATAATAATTAAATAATTAAATATATATATATATTTTTTTTAAATAATAAAATTCCAAATAACGTAGCATCAAACAAACTTAAGACATAAATTATAAATGTCTCTCTCATCCGCCGGTTGTGGGAATCTTGTGTCACTCACAATTAGTCTCCCAATTATATAACCCGGTCGGTCGAAATTGAAAAAGAGTGAGAAAAGGGTGTGTTGTGTGACGTCACTAGTGATCATCATTAATCAATAACATGTCGGTACTAGTCCCACTAGCATACCAAGGAAACACCTCAGCGGCGGCGCCGGACTGGCTAAACAAAGGCGACAACGCATGGCAAATGATCTCCGGCACCCTGGTCGGTCTCCAAAGCGTCCCCGGTCTAGTAATCCTTTACGGCAGCATCGTTAAAAAGAAATGGGCCGTCAATTCCGCCTTCATGGCTCTCTACGCTTTCGCCGCCGTCATCATTTGCTGGGTCACCTGGGCATACAACATGTCTTTCGGCGACAAGCTCCTACCTTTCTGGGGAAAAGCGGGTCCAGCACTCGGTCAGAAATTTCTAATCAAACAGACCCAGTTGCCCGAGTCGACTCAGTATTATCGTAACGGTACAGTGGAGACGGCGATGATAACGCCGTTTTATCCGATGGCTACGATGGTGTGGTTTCAATGCGCGTTTGCGGCGATAACGCTAATATTGTTGGCGGGTTCTTTGTTGGGGAGAATGAATATAAAGGCGTGGATGATGTTTGTGCCGCTTTGGTTAACGTTTTCTTATACTGTCGGCGCGTTTAGTTTATGGGGCGGCGGTTTTTTGTTTCATTGGGGTGTTATTGATTACTCCGGCGGATATGTTATTCATCTTTCCTCCGGCATCGGCGGGTTCGTCGCCGCTTATTGGGTAAGTACGTCAATTCTCGAGAAATAACACTTTATTCCTTACAACTTTCTTGTCAATATTTTCGGGTTTTGAAGTTTTATATAGTTTGAGAATTACCTAATAAACAATACATTGATTAATTGTCAAATTTCTTAGTTAATAAAACAATTTGACCGTTTCTTAATACCAAATAATTGCCCACCACAAATATTAATTTTTATGGAATAGAAGGATTCAAAATATGTGGACGTATAATATAGTTGAATGTAATCATATAGTAACCTATTTCTTTAAAATGAAATTGTACATTGTCATCATGAATTTGTAGTAAAATAATTATAATTATTTAAGTATGTTGTACAATAGGGAAAATCAAGTATTGTAGGATTAATTAATTTGGAGTCTAGTTTATGATTTGGATGGCTAACTTTAAGATTAAATAGATTAATAAAACAAGTTTTATCATTAAAAATAACTTAGTAAATAACTAAGAATAAGTTTATAAGAGATTTATCAAAACTTTTTTTTTGAAAAAAATATAACAAAAGAAATGAATGTTCTCAATCATTTTTTCTAACCTAATAATTTAATTAATAAAAAAAATGTTTAATTTTCACTAAAATATCTAACTTAATGTCTTGACTTTAGAGAGTTGAGTTAACTCCATATAATTCAAATAAAAAAACTAATAATAATTTTTTTCTACAAATTATTTTATACAATCATCCTAATGATTAAATATTTAAATGTCTTATTCTTTAAGATTTTAGTCAATATTTTAGCTCCTTATTGATTAGCTTAGAGTGAGGACACAATCAATCACATATATAGAGAAAGGCAACCTATTAATTAATTAATAATATTAATTTTCTAGAGTGTAATTTATTTTAAAATGATAATGTTGTATCTATAATTATCCCTAAAATAATATAATGGTAATCAAATCACTGTGCCCTATATGATATGTAGTATTTTACCTTATAATTTGGTCAAAATTAATTATTTATCTAGTTGTCTATTTTTTTAATTTCTTTTTTTCTAAAATACAAATTTGTAAATTAAGGAAATTGACATTTGACCTAATTCCTTTTATTTATTTTAATTCTTCAAATAAAACACTATTAAACTATAAGCCTTCATCCTAGTGTTTACACATCATGAGGTAAGCCTTAGTACACATAGATATGATATTTTATCTTTAAGTTAGTGAAGACAAGCACAATATTCTTCAATATTCTTCTTCTTTTCCTGAATTTTTTAAACTGCCATTAAACTCTCATTTCGAGATCGATCTCTAATCTCTCCTTGACAACATCCGACTTCATTAATGGTTATAGCTAGTTTTACGGTGATTGTAGTTATTTTATTGTCGAGAATCTTAATTTGAAGTAACAAGTTATCTATTGACTAAGTTTGTTTAACAAATGACAAATTATCACTATTTTAAATTATTAAGATCGTATCATTCATCTTAATTGGATCATCATGGTTCACTTGGTATGAGTCTAAAACTAGGAGGATTCAACTATTTCTTTTATTTTTTTTCAATTTCCAAATTCAAAATCTCTATTTCTTCTAAAATTAAGATTATTTAAATTTTAATTAATAATTTGAATAACTTAATTACTATTAAAAAGACATTAGCTTATTAAACCTAGCTAATCTAAAAATATTATGATTATTATTATATAGGTGGGACCAAGATCGCCGGTTGACAGGGAGAGATTCCCTCCGAACAACGTATTACTAATGTTGGCCGGAGCCGGTCTTTTATGGATGGGATGGGCCGGTTTCAACGGCGGCGATCCTTACAGCGCCAACATTGATTCATCCATGGCCGTTCTCAACACAAACATATGCGCCGCCACCAGCCTCCTCGTTTGGACCTGGCTTGACGTCATCTTCTTCAACAAACCCTCCGTCATCGGCGCCGTCCAAGGAATGATCACCGGCCTAGTCTGCATTACTCCCGGCGCCGGTTTAGTTCAAGGATGGGCAGCAATAATAATGGGTATCCTCTCTGGAAGTGTGCCATGGTTCACAATGATGGTGGTCCACAAACGGTACCCCTTCCTCCAAAAAGTCGACGACACTCTCGGCGTCTTCCACACCCACGCCGTCGCCGGATACCTAGGCGGTATTCTCACCGGTCTCTTCGCCGAACCCAGACTATCGGCGCTGTTTCTTCCCGTGGTTAACTCCAGAGGCGGCGTTTATGGCGGCTCAGGGGGAAGTCAAATTATGAAACAGATTGTGGGTGGATTGTTCATAATTGTGTGGAATATTGTGTCTACTTCGATTATATGTGTTTTGATAAAACTGGTGATGCCGTTGAGGATGTCCGACGAGCAATTGAAGATCGGAGATGATGCGGTTCATGGAGAGGAGGCGTATGCGCTTTGGGGAGATGGGGAGAAGTATGATTCTTCAAAGCATGGAATTTTACGACGTGATTATTCCGATGATAATATTCATCTTAGGGCATCTGGTGCTACTCAAGTTGTCTAGAGATCAATTGTTAACAAAAATTAAACACTTGTATTATTATGTAGAATTCTTCATTATGAAAATCACTTTTTATTTTATTTTAATTATTAAAAACCAGATGATTATGCATACTTCATATTATTCTCATAATTTTCAAGTTAATTTGAGATGTTTTAAATAAGAATTAAAATTGATTTTCGAAAATTTTTAGAAGTGAAAGTTCTACTTCTACGGGCTCTTCAAAAAACAATTTTTTTTTAAGAATATTATCGTGTCAAATTTAAATTTATTTATGCATTACAAATATTTTATTTATACACATAATTAATTAATAAAAATGTATCATTTTTTATCTAGTTAACCAACTTGTTAATTTAATGTTTTTACTATAACTATATATTTGACACATTTTGAAAGTTCATATGCATAAAGTACATTAGATGAAAGGCCTTTTTCTATTTTAATAGCTTTTTTTATGCCATTTTTACTTGGTGTTTAAAAAATCAAGAATTTATTTTCTAATGTCGTCATGTTTTATGAACGATTCTTATAATTCTTTAATATACCTAGACCATTTTAAAAAAAAATATATTTGACCCGCTAAATTAGTAGTTAAATATATAGACCATTTTAAAAAAAAATATATTTGACCCGCTAAAAAAAATATACCTAGACCATTTTAATAATATTTAAAAAAAAAAAGATAATCGCATCAACCAATAAGGAAGGTACAACAATTGAAGATTTTGAACAACAGACTACGATTTGAATGAAACCGAACCACAACCGACTGCAACCATTTGAATGAAACTGAACCGTTTACACTCAAACATGGCTTCACTAACAATCCTGACTCAAGTAAAGTCAGGCGTGTGATACTAAATGAACATATACAAAAAAGCTACTAAACAAACCAAATATACAACCAAAACTACACACACAAATATCAAATTGATTCCTCTTCTTCAGGCAAAACCACAGCCAAAAGAGAATACTTAACTCGAACAGAAACCTTACCTTTCTCAACCGTAAGCTTAGCCCCCGACAAAACCCAATAACCGGGCATATCTTGAGGACCTCGGGTCATCTCAGTCGTGTCAACAAATCTCATCATTTTCGGTGTCTGTGTTGGAACAGGCGGTCCACCAGGATAAATGGCAGAGTTTATATTCACCTCCGCTGGCTGAGGCGGCTGCTGCTTTTGAGCAACTGTCGAAAGTCTAGTGCTAATAAGAGTCGAGATGATTCCAGATTTCTGAACCAAGGCTGGAGAACCATCCCATTCAGGTGCCTTGGTCACTACAGCACCAATCACTTTTGAAAATTCAAGACGCAATACAAGAACTTTCTTCAATCCTGAATACTTAACTTCCAACTGTGCACCCGTGACTATAGAGAGATCGTCGTCGGATTCTACAGGGGCAGTGCATATATGAGAGAAGCTTTTCCATTGCAATTTTTCGTAATAACGATGATCGTAACTATAGTTGACCTTTGGTTCTTCCTGAAGTTGGAAGCTTTTAGGCAATGAAGAAAGGTGTTGCAAATGGATGGCTAAACAGTTATTTCTTTTTCCTTCTAGATACAATCTAATCCCAGTAACCGGCCTCTTATTAACATTTACCTGTCAAACATATTTATAAATCATTTTGGTATGATGAATTATTTGAAATTAAACACAAATAATACAAACAGAACAAGGCCTTAGTTTCTGAATTGTATTATTACCAGATTTGTATTAATATGGAGCCTGGGTCCCAACAAGCTAAATTGTAAAGAAGCAGTGCCCTGTGGAATCTTATCAGGACCAACCGCAAGGTCACCAAATACAGGTGCCCATTGCCTAGGAAGTTGAAACTCCAAGAATTGGTAAAGTTCTTCAATAGGTGGTTTATCTGCATTTTCCAAAACCAAAAATATCAAATGATTAAGAAACAAAAACCTATTAAACTACATTAACAGTTGACATAGGAATTCATGCTTACATCGAAGATACAGATTAATGGCGTGGCTTAAGAATCCATTCCCGTCAATTCCACTCAACAACGATGAGATAGGAATAAGAGACATTGAAATTACATCAGGATCAAGTTGAACAGATTGACACCAATTATCATGAGATATATTCTTTTGATTGTTTCCACCTCTCCTCTTCCACAAGAGTGTGAAATCCTGACTTGAGTTGCCATTGAATTGTTCGCTTGCACCCGTAAACCTTTTATCTGCAACATCTTTTAGTTTCTTTTGTATATCAGACGGTTGCAGAGAAGATGAGTATTGTTGCTTCCCATACAGAACATCCTTCCCACCCATCTTCACACCAGCAACAATATGTGTACCAAATTTCTCAATAAACCTGAAAATTTCATTTCAGTACACATCGATCACAAGTCACAACTACTACATCTTTAATAGAGTTTTCACTAACCGCGTCAAGGCTGCAGGATCCCACGAAGTTGGAACAGCTTGTTTAACGTGATTCTTAAGAGCTAATTGAGATTTTTCAAGTGCAATACTAAAGAGAGTAATGTAAACACCATCAAATGATAGGGTTTTAGTGATGGAAGCATCCTTCTGCCAGCTTCCACTGAATTCAAATGCAGCATTGAAATGGCCAGTAGGTATTTTACCACTAAGAGATAGTTCTTGATTAAATTGTTCAGACATCTACCATATGCATAAAGGATTGAACTAGTTATGAAAGGAAGGCAGCATAAAGAAGATGAAATTATGATATATCATATATATATATACCTGTTGAAAAGAAAGAACATCGGAGCTAAATCGCATCCTTTCTCCTTTATCGCAATTGATAGATTTAGGAACATTAGGTACTAAAATTCCGCCGGGAATGACGATATCTCTAACCTTATCATCATCGATGGCGATAAGACGAGAATCAGCAACACCTGACCGCCTCTTGCAATACTTTAACCGGAAATCCATAGCTAAATCGTATCCCAAGCCGATCGATGAAATCGCTTGCTCCGCAGCTCCTCTCAATTTCAGCGCCGCCTCCTTCCCTCCTCCACCTCTCGATGCCGCCATTGATTCTCTGTTTTCTCTCTCTATATGCTCGTCGTCGTATCAAGTATATGTAAGGGATTCAGATGAATAAAAGTCAGGTCCACCGCCGGCGACGAAGCGGCGGCTGTTGGTAGTAATGATCGGCGGCGGAATTGGTCAGAGGAATCAAATTCATCAACTCTCTCTCTCTCTCTTCTGGTTATAGAAATTATTCCGTTGACCATTTTCTGTTGACTCCTTTCTTGTTTTTTATATTTTATTACAGAAATTATAATTATATAAAAAACTTTTTATTTTCCCTATTATTATTTCAACTATTTGTTGACTTATAAGCCTAATTTGATGTGCCTTATTTTGAATTACTTCTAAATAACATTATTTTTATAATATTATTTGAATATAAATTATTATTATTCTAGAAACTTCAACTTTTTAAATTAAAATAATAAAATTTCAGAAAATAGAATCTATTTACAAAAATTGTACTTGTAATCTAATGGTATTCAAAATAATCATATATGTTAATTTAGTAGAATCCACACATTAAACACATTTAGCTCATGATCTTTTAAGTTCCTTACACGTCATCCATTACTAATATAAACTTCACACTTTACATAACATTATCTTAGCAAATAAATTTTTTTAATTTGAGTTTAATTTTAACGTTTTAAATTAAATGATACATAATCATGTTTGTAAATAAAATCAAATTAGATTAAAACCACAATAAGATATTTTCTAAAAGACCAAAATTAAAGGTTCAAAACTCATGCTAATTTTGTAAGCTAAACTTTTTTTTCAAAAAATAGTAATTCAAAAATTATGAAGTTTAAAAAAAAATTATACTTAATCTATAACCTAAGAAGGCAAAACGATTATTATATTCATACGAATGAGAATTAATTTTTATAACTCCTAAGTTCTAACACAATCTTTTTCATGTTGATTTAAAAAATAATAATAATGAGTTTGTGTTGATTTTAAAAATAAATAAAAAATAATGAGATGTAATTATTTTGATATACAAATGTGCTCAAATATATCTATATTTATTCCAATTGATTTCATGAATATCCACATTTATTATATAATTAAGTAAAAAATAATAATTAATATATCTTTTTGGGTGTTACACATCCAAAGAATGAATTAAAGAAATTTTATCTTAGATGATCTCTTCTCATTATTTACCATTCTTTTCAAATTGTTAATTACTATTTTTTTTTTGGCATCAATAGTTATCATTATATATATATATAATATTAATGGAGAATAATTTAAAAATAATAATAATAATAATAATAACAGAAGTGGTCAATTTTATTATTTTGTTATTATTCTTAGTAACAAATAACATAGAGAAAAAAATGAAATAATACTTATCCGTTTGTAGTAATAATGTAGATACATATCTCTAAGAATGATTTGATTTGTAGAAATCTTATATGGTATATTACATAATATTCATGAAAATCCAATCATTATTAAATTATAAATACCAAATATTACTTTCTCATTTCCTAATTTATATATAGTCTAGTCTAGTTTATAGAGAAAACAGTCAAAAGAAAAAGACAAGAAAATGACAAACAAACTCGTGATGATCATCGGATTCATTGCCTTGGCAGTAATATCAACTGTGACGGCAGCCAGACAGTTTTCCGATGACGGAAATCCGACCGCGATATTGAAAGCAAGTGTGCCTATAAGACACATGAACATAACAAACGAACTCCATTCAAATGTGATGCTGAAGATGCATTGTAAATCAGAAGACGACGATCTAGGCGATCATAGCATTGCTTATGGCGAATCATTATATTGGAGTTTCAAGTCCAAATTGTTCATCCACACCACTGTCTTCACTTGTTCCATGTCGTGGGATTCTATTTCTGGAACTTTCGACGTTTACAGGTATTTAATTAATTAATTGGTTAATGAGTTGGTACGAGTTTAAAAAAGAATTGAATTGGGCTTAAGTAAACAACGAAAAAATTATTAATAAAACGAGTGAATCACATAGTCTTCGTGTTTTTTAATTACTAATTTAACCAATGAATAGGGCTACGAGGGATGATAGTCGATGTGCTGAAAAGTGTTGGTGGAGAATTAGAACCGATGGTGCATTCTCATATAATGAGCAACTTGATAGGTGGGATCTTTTATACGACTGGTCAACCCCCGCATAGGACTGCGACGGAGACTATGACTGCGACTACGACTACGACTGCGACAGACTACTTTTGATTCAATTAGCAACTAATTGTAGTAGTAATATTTCTATTTCATTAAGAAAATAAAGATTGTTATAAAACAATTACTATATATATATACGTACCCTAAATCAAAATTAATAGCAAATTAATGTTGCTAATGAATAGAATAATTTTATTTTAGATAAAAATTTCTTGTAGCAATTGTGTTGGTAATGCTTTAGGTTTAAAGTGTTCTCAATATGTAATAATCTTGTTATTTAAATTATTCTAGAGTTTGATATATAAAAAATACAACTTACATTATAAGATTAAGATCAAGAAAATCCACTTGAATTGCCCGTGAGATCAAAACAAATAAATATAGCTATCCCAACAAAATATTATACTCAAATCCAATTTAGAGATAAACACTAACCAGCTATGTTAAAATTCTTAAAAGGTTAATAAATATATAATAAGTTAAATTCTTAAATTACCTAAATTTTATGATTTTAAATTTACACAGGACTCACAAATTTATAATTTTACTTTGCAAACATTAATTTTTTTTGTCGTGTTTAGTGAGTACTCAATTTTATGGTATTATTACACGAAAACTTTCAAAAAAAATTAATAATAAGATTTTACAAGAAAAAAAGAAAATAAATTTATATTTATAAATTAATAAAAAAAAAATTATTATTTATCAAATAAATAAATAAATATAATTAATTTTATAAATATAACTTTTTTTTAATATTATTTATTTATTATTATTATTAATTATATTTATAAATAATAATAATAACTACTTTTAAAAATTCTCAATTTTAAGAAATTTACATAAGCTATAGTAAGTCTCAATTTTACAAATTTACAATTTAAATTAAACTGTACTATAAGCCAATTTGGCTTGCATAATCATCATATCATGAATTGGGATCTACTTCTATGACCGAAAATCTAACATTGCATGATGTTATGACAAATGCAATTAATTACACAATAAGATAGAGATAAGCTTATGACAGCAACAAGAGAAATTCAACAAAAAATAATCATTGTTTTGGGCAAAGAAGCAGTTGTGTCAATAAACAGTAACCAAACACCAATAAACAAAGCAAAAGGTTTACATATTATAATAATAGTCCAACAAAACACAGCAACCTAAGTCATGCTTTCTTTCTGCCCCCAAACCCAAAAAGAATAAAAGAGAGATTGCCAATTGCCAAGCCATGTGTTCTTTAGCTATTTCACCAAATTCTACTAATCAAATACTTTTTAACATTGTGGCATTGAAGAATTTTACTGTCTAGGTGTGTGACTTCTGCTTCGATCATCATGAGAACATTTGGAGGAAGTTGTTTGCGTATGCCATTGGCTTCACGTCTGGATGTGGCTGCAAACATAAATGGGGACGAAGTTCATCATATTTGTGAACGCATAAAAAGTGAAGAAAACACTAAATAAATAGAAAAAGCCACTGACCACTGCTGTGAAAGTAGCTATGTTTGGCTTCAGTTCCGGAGCTTCAAATCGTATAAATGCACCCTTATTACCCATCTGCAGTGTCAAAAACAATATCACTATTGTGCCTGTTTTTTTTTTATGTTTTTCAAATATCACATTCATTTATAAATAAAATCACTTTCAATTTTCTAATGGGGACAAAATATCAGTTTTCAAATAGGCTCATTCTTGCTTCCTGATTTAGGAATGAACTACTCAAGTTACCTGATCACAATAGTTTGGAGCAGAAAACACAGTAATGAGTTTTCCATCATGGTCAATCTCATAACCTTCATCCTTTACTTCATGAGATCTTACCACCAAATCTGAAAATGGTGGATAAAAAAGTTGAGGGTGTTAGTTAGTGTAAGGAAATTATTGAAATCACAAAAAACCTAATTTCAGCGATGCCTACCCAGATTGTTATCCTGCAAGAATCTTTTAGTAACGTCCCCACCAAAGGAAAGACCTACACCTCGCTTGCTTGGTCCTCTTCCAAGCTGTGGTTGTGGATCACTCCATAACAACTCACACATCAAACCTTCATGCAACAAATGTCAAAGCCTTTAATTAGGAGAACACCCATGTAACATGTGCCTATTATATAATTGTGAATCTGCAAGAGAACCATATAGAAACTATAGATTACAGATGCAGTTTATTACCTTCCTCTGGAGGTTCACAAAATCGATCAATTGCTTTAATTTCAGAAAGCTTCACCCCATCGACACTGAAAAGACCTCCATGAACAATGAAAATCTTGTTGTTTATTACATGTGCCAGAGGCAAACAACAAAAAACTTCTGCAAAGAGTTCCACAAATGTTTCGTTTAACTTCGATCTGACCTCCCCCTCAAAACCATATATCTTATTCATGCTCTTGCTCTCATGGTTTCCCCTAGAGAGATATATAGCTGCAAGTTTGACTCAGGGTTAGGATGATATAAAAAATAAAAATAAAACAAAGATGAAATAGAAGCACCAAACATATCAGCAATTATCATAAGAGAAAAACAAGGTGATCATAGATATGTTATAAATAAAATCTGCAGTGTAGTGCCTGGACGCAAAAACAATACTACAATTGCAAAAACAATACTACAATAGCTGTAAACAGAACAAAAAAATACCTGATGGATTCATGCACATAAAGGCAAATAACGTGAGTATGACTTCTACTGAAAAGGAACCTCTATCCACAAAGTCTCCATTGAACAGATAAGGATTATCTTCAGATGGGAGCCCGTTAAGCTCAAAAATATTTACTAGATCAAAGAACTGCAACCACACACAAAAAAAAATCAATAAATTGTCAAATGTGATAAAAAGGTGAAAATGAACAGTAAGAATGGTTTCCAGAAGTGCACATCCAACCATATGAAAGTTTGTCGGACTGAAAGAATAAATGTCATATAATCCTTAGATAGAATTTCCGTGTTGAACCACTTGCAATTACTGAATAACCAGACATGACACGACTTGTACATACTTGTTGGCAAGTTTTGTGTTTACAATAATTTTAATTTAGAAAAATAGAAGTAAAATGCGTACCTGACCATGAACATCACCACAAACAGTGAAATGCTTGCCATCTGGAACATTTATATCAACAAGAGATGGCAAAGCCCGTAGCATCTCTCTTGTTTGTAGAACAATCTGGAAAGCGTATCTGTATCAAAAGCACAGAACACGGATATTTTAATAAGTTTAATTCTCTGAACAGAGTACCACAACTTTTAGCATGTACCTCTTATGTAAAGTCTTCTGTTTCTTGAAGTCATCTATCATCTGTTTCACAAAATCTATAGTGATGGCATCCCCTTCTATTTTTGCCCCAGAGTATTGTGACTCCACATCTATCATTGAATAGAAAACATCGTATTAACATTAAGGCATGACATTCTCCAGATTTTACAACATACATCAGTAGTAATCTATTTTGTATAGTAGCCGATGTTTTACTTTAAATATATAATGAAAGCAAAATGCGGAAAAAGGTCATACAATCAGCAAAGCAGCAGTTCTTTGGTATACGTCCAAATTATTAAATGTTCTTGTGTATAAAACATCTTTTAAACAGATATATAAACATAAATACGTATGAATGAGGGTGAAAGAAGATTTATGTGTACTAAAATTATTACTATTTCAATTTTTATCCCACATAAATATACATGCTTTGTGTAGGCAGTTAACAATATTATTGATAATGACATTACGAGTTAAAATGGTAAGCATTTCATAAGAGAACAAAGAACTTGGTACCTATTGAACGATAATCAATGGAATCAGCAACTGAACGCTTTTCTGAATGAGGAACAGATATGGCTTCCTCAAATTTAAGTTTCATTACAGCCTTCTCACATTCCTTTAGCTTCTTGGTCGCATCTGGGTCACTTGGACATAATTTCTTAACCTATCATTATCATTACAAGAAGAAGAATTATCTATGCATCCTAAGAAGAAGAATTATCACAATATCCATAGGGAAAGGTCAGGTGTCTAAAGACGGAATTAATAAAGAACTCTTAAAAATAATGTAAATTTTAAAAACAGTAAGGATTATTACCTCTACTACCGAATACAAATCAGTATTATATTATCTATGTGTGGTCAATCATTTTTGTGTGAAATTTACCTGTTGAAAGTCCTTCAACGCATCCTTAAACTTTCCCATAGAAAGATATGCTGCACCTCGCCTGTAATAACCCTGTAATCAACAAAAACCATTGCCCATTAGAAACCAATCATCTTATAACTTGTTACGAATCAAATGTTTTGACATGAGAAAACTTGCCTTCGAGTATCTAGGATCAATCTCAATAGCTTTTGAAGCGTCATGTATAGCACTTCCATATTCTTCCAATTTGGTGTGGGCAAATGCACGGTTTGCCCAGTAAACAGCATTATCACCGTTCAACTCTATTGCTTGTGTATACAGATCAATAGCTTGAGAAAACTTGTGAACTGACCAAAAAAACAATCAACATGGGTTAACTATGCAGTGAAAAATTCTATCATCTGACTTCGGAATTTTCCATTAAATTCAACTACCTTTAAAAGCTTCATTAGCGAGAACCTTGAGTTTTTCAGCACTTGAAGCGTTGGAGTTTTCAGTTTCCATAGTGGGCATAGTATGTATAATCCTACGAGTAACAAGGATCTAAATAAATAATTTAGATACACTCCATATTGCTATCAAAATCCCTCTCTTATCTGTTCCAAAAATATTAACCGGTGAATTTTTTTTTAAATCAGTAATAGATTCTCACGGTATTCATTACGGTATCCAACAATCAAAATCGCTAATCCAGAAAACACGAAAAGATAAGTTAAAGTGTTAAATCTGGAACTTTTTATATCTTCACTGCTTTGATTGAATCCATTTTCATTAAATTAAAGCCTTAAACGACGGAATACATGCGTATAGTACTTAATCGTCCAGATTACATAAAAACAATATCAGCGAAAACCTGCTCAATAGAATAATACGAACGCCATACATACAGATACATGAACATATACAGAAAGAGATAGAAGAAAGAGAGAAAAAGCACCTGGCGTATATTCAGTGGATTGATGCAGCCTCTGTAGAGAGAGTGAAAAGAGAAAGACAAGTATGAGGGAAACCCTAATAATGGTGAAAGAAGCGAACTTTGTTAAAAATGTCAAAAATGTCACCAATTACAATTCTGATCTTCATTGTTTGTTCACCGGATATCTATTATTATTATTTATTTATTTTTGTAAATTCAATAATTTTCATATAATTATTTTTTTAATTTCAATTTAGTAAGAAAAAAATAAATATAATGAAATTATGTTTTTCTAATTATAATATATAATAAGTTTATTTAATTTAATAGTTTAATAAATAAATAAATTAATAATGTAAGTATCATTGTCTTAATATAAAAAATATATATTGTAAATATATTATATTCTTTATTTATATAAATAAATATAATAAACTTATCAATTTTATCTAATATTCAAAATGTTAATTTACAATAATTAAATAAATATGTTATATTATATATTTTTATTTTTGGAAATTTAATAAATTTTCTTATAATTTATTTTTGTTGATAAATGTAATATTTTTTATTTTTTTATGAAATAATGTATATTTTTAAATTTTAATTTTAGTACAGAGAAATAAAAAGTAAGCATATCTTTGAAGTGTGACATGGTATTATTGGTACTCTTATTCTTAACACAAGTAATAAATTTTATGATTAACAACATTAAATTTGTATTATATAATAAGTTAAACTTAATTTATTAATATGTACTAATAATGTAAATATTATTGTTTTAATTTAAAAAATATATATATAATAATAATAATATTGTAAATATGTGATATTATATTCTTTATTTATATAAATAAGTATAATAAACTTATCATTTTACATAACGTACAAAATGTTAATTTACAAGAATTAAATAAAAGTAATAATAAATATGTACATTATATATTTTTCACTTATATTTGTAATGCACCCTAAAAGACAAGTCCTTCAAGCCAATCAAACTTTCTGTTCCACAACTTTTTCTTAATAATTGTATTCACCACCATTTCAATAAAAAAAATACATTAAATTAATAAAAAAAAAACTAATATTCATATTACACTTAGTGAACATTTCATGCTTAATATTTTATAAATAAACAATAAATATATGTTATGAAAAACAAAATAATATATATATATAACAAATTAAAATAATAAAATATAATTTGAATAGTATTAAACAATTATATTTTAAAAAATAAGAATTTTTTCGTGGATTGATACGACAAGACTTTAAGAAAATGTAAACATGAATTTTCGACACACAATATGAATACGACACGAATGACCCGTATCATGTCTTGTCGTGTGGTTAGACACCATAAGAGTCGGCTCGAACTAATCTAACTCTATTTATAATTTTTGTTTAGTATGAATTAAATTGAAATTTTATTATTTTAGACCAGTCTCATTCATTAATTAAAATATTTTGTTGATTTATTAACTGAAAAAAATTATATAATATCACATTGAAACCTTTCAACTATAATGGTCAAATTAACTTAATAAAATAACCTGACATATAATATGTTAGTAGATTTAATATTTTAAACTTATTTGGTATGTGATTAAATTATAAATTTATCAAAAAAATATTAAGTTGATTTATAACATAATGTAATTTAATATATTTTTTAAACTAAATCAAAATAAAATTATTTTTCACATTTTATATGACAAATTTTAATGGTGGGGTGTGATTGTGATGAATGAATAGATTATATTTTGTTATTATTTTTGGTTTAATTTGTTATCATAACATTGATTATCGACTGATGGGAGATATTTCTGAATTGCCGGCGGCAGCTCCAAATTCTCCGGCGACTGGTTGGCATCTGCAATGCTTCTTACACCATGTTCTTCCGTTACCATCTCTCTTACTCACAATCCTGCTCCGCGGATTGACTTCCGGCCGCCGAGAATAAAAGAATCCTTCAAGAAAAATAAGACCCACAAATCTTCTCATCTAGAAAGCGTTCTACCTTTCTCTCTTTCTTCCTTGACAAACCATCATGGGGATGTCTCAAAAATAAGTCTCTCATCTTCTGTGCATTCAGAGGTGAATCTATCAGTACTTGTCTCAAACCTTCAATCATGTTGTAATGAGAATGATCTTAGACGATTGCACGCAATTGTTGTTAAGCATTCGGAGTATTTAAACACTTATGTGGGTAATATGCAAAAATTGGTAATATGGTTGAAGCACGGAAGGTGTTCGACAGAATGCCTCAAAGAAATGTGGTCTCCTGGACTGCTATCCTTAACGCTTACTTAAATCATGAGTCGTATAAAGAATCTCTATCCATCTTCAGGGATTTCATTGTAAGTGAAAACCAACCCAATTCTAAAACCTTTGTATGCGTTTTAAATTTGTGTTCTAAGAGATTGGATTATAATCTAGGAAAACAAGTTCATGCCAACATCATTAAATCAGGAGGAAAAAATTTAGTTGTGGATAGCGCGATTGTTTACATTTACGCGCAATGCTGTGACCTTTCGAGTGCGTATTGTGCATTTGTTCATATGCTTACTCATGATGTAATTAGTTGGACAACAATGATTACTGCTTATTCACAAAACGACTTAGGGAAGAAGGTGTTTTCTTTATTCATAAGGATGCTTTCGGAAGGATACATTGCCAATGAGTTTACATTGTGCAGTGTTCTCAATTCTTGTGGAGAGGAAGATTCATTGGGATTGGGACGACAGTTACATGGGGCTATACTTAAGAAGATTGTGAAAAATGATATCTTTATAGGAACTTCCCTTGTGGACATGTATGCAAAATGTGGGCAAATTGTTGATTCTAGAAAAGTGTTTGATGAAATAAAGAATAGGAATACTGTCACATGGACAGCAATTATAACAGGGTATGCTCGAAACGGGTTTGGTGAGGAAGCTATAAATCTGTTTCGGTTAATGAGAAGATGCAATCTATTTGTTAATAATCTGACCATGGTGAGCTTAATCAAGGCATGTGGCTTGACTAGAACTTTAATACTTGGCAAAGAAGTGCATGCACGATTAGTGAAACAGAAAAACTTTGGTCGAAATGATATTTACATAGGAAGCTCTCTGGTTTGGATGTATTGCAAATGCGAAGAATCGAGTATGGCTTTGAATGTTCTTCAACAAACGCCTCTTAAAGATGTTGTTTCGTGGACAACCATGATTTCGGGTTGTAATCATCTTGGGCATGAGTTAGAGGATTTGGAATTTCTGAAGGTAATGTTGGGGGAAGGGGTTGAACCTAATCCGTTTACTTATTCTTCTGTTTTGAAAGCTTGTGCGAGGCTTGAAAAGATAGAGGAAGGGAGATTGATTCATCGATGGGTGAAGAAGAGGGAAGCAATGATGGAGAATGTGTTTGTGGGGAGTGCTTTGATTTTCATGTATACCAAATGTGGGTATTTTCCGGAGGCGGTACAAGTGTTTGATTGTATGCCCGAGAGGAACTTGGTCGCTTGGAAAGCCATGATTGTAGGTTATGCTAAGAATGATTTATGTCATGAAGCCTTAAAGCTGTTGTATCGAATGAAAGCTGAAGGTTTTGAAGTGGACGATTATGTTCATACCATAGTGCTTACTGCTTGTGGAGATATTAATGGTTGCAATCTTGAGGGTTTAGTGGAAAAATCCTTCATTAAGCAATAGAGATCATGGTTATTGGTATATGTTCTCATTATCTAACTTATAATGTACATACTATTAAAGCCCCAGTTCTTATATGAGGTTCGATCTAGGTCTTTTCACGAAACGAAGATTAAACCGGGTACGCCCTAACACAATTTTAGTTATGTGACACTTTGTTCATAATGGATGAAATGTCAAGTAGATAAATTAAAAAATATTTAGATTAAAAAAAAAGAGTTTTAATAACAATGAATTATGATCAAATTCTCAATTATAATTCTTTAAATTGTTGTTGCCATTATTAGAAGTCTATAAGTACTAAATTAGTAGTTACGTGGGATCGCGATAAGATAAAAGCTGTCTTATTTTTCTATAATATAAATATCATTTTACATACACATAAAAAATTAATTTTAAAAAATATTTACGGTATTATTTAGAATAAATCCTCAAATAATTAAAATTATTGTGATTTCATATAATATAACATAATTCAAAGTTAATGGAGGTGTAGAGCCTTCATAGCAATTGGACATAATAGAAAACTTAGTAAATTGCACAATCAATATCATGATAAAATAATTATCAAACTTAAAATTAAAATGATTATAATCTAGTTAGAATCTAGATTATTCAAATGCTATTAAAAAAAATCTATTATTATAATTCAAATTTGAGATTAATTTTTATTTTATTTGATAAAGAGATTAATTTTTGAATCATGATTCAAATTAATTTATAGATCAGTGTGAACTTTTAACAAATTATGTAGATTTTTTAAAATTGTCATGCATATGAAATATACATATTAAAACAGCCAAGTACTACTTCTCAATAAAAAATATATTATTATTATTATTATTATTATTATTTGAAAAACAAAATCTCACATTTGTCTAACACTAAAAACTCAACAATAACAACACAAATATCTTTTAAACTTACTTTCAAATAAATTAAATATTATAACAAGAATGGAGAATATAAAACTACCCTACTAATGTGAATATGATGAAAACAGTTGATCACATATAAGAGTTGTAATTGAGAATGAAAAACACCCTAAGCTCATTGCTGAGCATTCTTATTTTCCTCCCAGCAGTATTCAAAAAATATATATATGAATCAAAGGTAAAAATAATATTTACTTTCCACAGTTAAACAAGAAAAATACCAACTTCAAATAAATTTGGGAAAAAACGAGAAAAAGGAAACAACGAAACGAATCCATGAAGAACAGCTTCTCATCGGCTGTTAAAATTGTTAGAATGAGATGAATGACTACTTCGACCGGAACAATCAAGCTTAAATACTGACCCGATGTTCTGCAGGCACTTCATCAATTGAAACTGCAATTGTCCAGACAAAATATGTGTCTCTTGTCAAGTTTTCTTACAATTAATGCAAATAAAAAAAAGGCAAAGCGAGGTGTAAACCTTGCATCGGCTTTTATGAATTAGCTGGTTGTGGATATCCTCCAAAATTACTATAATTTGCGCAAATGTGGGTCTCATGAACGGATCCTGACTCCAACATCCGTCAATCAATCTGTTACAAGATCATGTTCAAATGCTAAATATCAATAGGTCCAACAAAATGTCCAATTCTACTCGAGACAGGCAGTTATTCAAGAATATATGTAAAAAAGGGAAAAGTTTAGTGGGTAATAAAGATCTTACTCTCGTAATCCATGTGCGTAAAACTTTGCTGGAGCTCTGAAAGGAGGACGCAAATTTGCAACATATGCTTTAGGAGTATCAGTTTCTTGCAATGCAGCAAATGGTGGGGAGCCTTCAATCATCTAGATAATTAATAACTAATTACAATCAGTAAAATTGAAAGTGATGATAACTATTGTTGTTAAGCCAACATAATCGATTAACAAAGACAATCTTAAAAAGACAACATAATGAACACTTAAGAAAAGAACTAAAAACCTAAGAAAACAAACAAATTCAACATGATACAATTGAATGGTTAAATAATGACAGGGAAAGAAGAGTACTACCTCCTGTAAAATCAATGCAAATGAGAAAACATCCACCTTTGTATCGTATTCTTCATTTTTAAAGACCTCTGGAGCCACATAGCGCCCTGCAAAGGTTAAAGGTTAAGGTTAAGAACTATGGTATTAGCTTGCCTATTATTTTTATTATTATTGCAGTAAAATAAAATATAGAAGCATTGAATAAAGGAGTTCCAAATGTCAAATTATGTGACAACAATGGTGATCAAAATGCTATAACCATTATTCTCATTTGTGTTCACTTAGGATTGGTTTGGTTGCAGGAGAAATTCCTTAAATCCTTGGATTGCTAAAAAGATCTTCCATTCAAATAGAGCTCAGGCTATTTGCAAAGAAGGCCATTTGAATGGAGTATTCTTCTTCATGGAACTAAGCAGTAATAAGGAAATGAAGAATCTATCTTATGATTATTAAAGACAGAACCAGCTAGTGGTGAGCTTACACAAGGTATCTCCACATGTAACTGGTTTGTCTTCTTTAACTGTTTTTGCAACCTTCAACATCTTGCTCACACCAAAGTCTGCTACTTTAAGATGCCCAGTATCATCCCGCAGTATGTTTCTACAAATAAATTTGTACAAATTTAAAACAGTTTTTTTAAAGGAGGTTATATATTCAGTTTGAATATAGAAACTCGTACGAGGGTTCCAGATCTCGGTGAATAATTGCTTCAGGTTTGTGCTCATGCAAGTAATTCATTCCCCTACAAGATTAATTATGGTTTAAATACAATATCTTGAGTAGGCGGAAATAAAAATGTAAGTAATTTCTCCTGAACAAGAATCTACTCCTCAATCCTTAAGGACTATAGCAAACTATCTTACCTTGCAATATCAAGTGCTAACCTAACAGCAATTATTGGCTTCAAGGCACACTTAATTTTCAAATATGCATAAAGATCTCCCTGAAAATAAAATAAATCATTAGACATCAGAAGATGTATAATAAATGTGTCTTGAGTCTCTTGACAAAGGAGCATGTTTTGCAATCATTTTCAAAATACACTCATTTTGCCAAAGAAGAACTCATATTGACAAACCAAAGTGCATAACTAAATCTTTTATAAATTCTCAGACCAATCAAACTTAGAGAGTAACCTTGGGAAGATATTCTGTGACGATCATCATAGGGCAACTTTGTGTCACAGCTCCAAGAAACTGGACAACATTTGGATGTCGTAACTTCTGAAGTAACGTAAGTTCATCCCTAAAAGCGTTGCTGAACCAATTAAACACAAAGAAATTCAAACAAAATTTGATAAATCAATGCATACAATTGATCAAGTCAAATAAGAAAACAAAAAATGGCATCAATCAACCAACCCACACTTTCTCCTCATCTGCAAATACTTCCTCACCAAGAACTTTGACAGCAACCTGTATCCCACGCCAAGTGGCAATGCAGAAGGTTCCCTGTTGTATATATATAGTCAGTCCACTGTAAGAACTTCATAACGATAAAAAAACAAAGTGCTTGATTTTCATAAAGTTAAATTCTTTTCAGCCTATAAAATACCCAACATGTTTGTGACAATACTAAATACATGAAAGTACCTTTGTAATGTTAACACTATTTGTAAAATCAAGTTCTTTAGGATCAATCTCGTATTCTGGAATCTCCCGAGCATTTTTCACATGCAGAGGAGCCAACTACAGTAGGAAATTGCGAGAAAGGTTAATGAAAACAAATTGGCAATAGAAATGCACAAATAGATAAGCACCAAATTGGATATAGTCAGTCAATAACAATACTTACTGAAAGTTTTGCTCCATATTGCTCCAAAAGCTTAATCACATCATAATTTTTGTAATATATGGCATCTGCAAGAGGCTGTTTGAACCAAATATTATTTCAATGGTATTCATTGCCATGAATCAGCAAGAAATTGAAGAGAACTAGTTAAAACAACAATATATCAATCAAAACTCAAGAGAGTCCTTAAACAGACCTAGTTGAGACTTTTCATTGACTAGAAAAATACGATCTAATTTAATTTCTTGCTGATAATAATGAATATAGATGATGATCGAATATGCATACCGTGCTAGTCCATCTGTCTTGCGCACCAACTTTAGCTCCTCTCAGAAGCAACAATTCAACGACATTAGTTAAACCCTGGCAAACAGCTACATGAAGAGCCGTTCTTCCGTCAATGTCGCTAAAATTTACATCAGTTCCATTATCTAAAAGTTCCTTAATCCCTTCCAAATCGCCTTCATTAGCTAGATACATTAGACGTACACCAGAATCAATCATCAATTCAGAAGCGTACACATCGTCTACCTCGACCATACCAGTTTCGTTCTCACGAGCCTTGGACGATTGCTTGCCTAACGGAAACCTTGGCAGAGACTTGGACTCCATCAACAACAGTAGAAGCAAAATTGGACTAGATGACTGAATTATTGAAAATCAAAGGATTACTGTGGTTTTTACTAGCTCAGAAAACTTATCATGATTTTTCTGTCCATCGGCAAGCGATCTTACAGGTTGACGCTCGTCTTCAAGGCTATGATGATGTGGAGAGAGAGAGAGAAGAGATCGAAGAAATTCGATTCCAGTGAGAGGAGAGCGCGATTGGAGGAGCCGGCGGGCTGAGTTTTTTAGATTCTTATTTATATTAAAGTAATTTAGGTTTTTAAATAATAATAATAATTATATAGGCTTAATTGTTAAATTAGGGGTTCTATTTTGGATATTTCTGGTAACTTTACCATTTGGGTGATTTATGTTCTCCTTAATGATTTCAAATTCTTGAAAGGGGTTAGAGCATCCGCAGCGCAAATGACCTCTGCCCTCTTATTTTGTTAAATTAATGTTCCACCTCAGCATAAAGCGGGCACATATTGAACTTGGGCAAAACACTCCAATGCTTCTGCCCGCCCTCTTATCTAAATAATTTAAAAGTGTTTTAAATAAATAACTAATTTATACTATTATAACTAATATTCCTATATTATAGGAAAATTTAAGAATTTAAACTTTAAAACGTGTTAATATAATTAATAGAAAAATATACTAATTTATTTGAAATATATATTTATTAATTAAATATATATATAACTAATATTAAATAAATTGAAATATAAAATATTTTTATAATTTAAAATATATTATAATATTAAAAACATTATAAGAATAAATTTGAGAATATATAACTAATATTCCTATATTATAGAAAAATTTGAGAATATATAACTAATATTTCTATATTATAATAAAATATAAAATATTTTTATAATTTAAAATATATTATAATATTATTATAATTTAATATATAATTAATATTATTATAATTTAATATATAATTAATATTCCTATTTTATAGTAAAACTTTAGAATATATATTTATTTAATGTTATTATAATATTACTTAAAAATAGTAGAAAAAAATATTATAATTAAATATATAACTAATATTCCTATATTATATAATATATTATATTATATAATCATGAAAAAGTCAGAAGAGGGCATGACCGGCATAGAGGGCACTGCCCTCTTTTTCCTATTATCTACAATGCAAAAAATGAAAAAAACCAACGACCTGCCCTTTTTCACACTGTCCGATGCGGGCACAGGTCATGCGTTGGAGATGCTCTTATGATCTCAATTTCTGTCTGTTCTCTCTAACTAGGAAAGGGGCAAAACAGATATTTAATTTGTTTTACTATTTTACCCTCTTTGTGAGAGAGAACAGGGAGACAAGCAACAAACTGGAGCAGGCAACCCCACCAGAGCCGGCTCCGAGTTTTGGGCTGCCCCGTAGAAAAAAATCTATATATTTTTGTTGTTGCCTTCTAAGTTGTTGAAAGGGGTTATGATCTCAATTTTGTGTGCTTCCTCTAACTCTGCTCCCTCTAACTAGGAAAGGGGCAAAACAGATATTTAATTTGTTTTACTATTTTACCCCTCTTTGTGAGAGAGAACAGAGATACAAGCAACAAACTGGAGCAGGCAACCCCACCAGAGCCGACCCCGAGTTTTGGTCTGCCCCGAACTCTGTAGAAAAAAATCTATATATTTTTGTTACCTTAGATCTAGTTTAAAAAGTTAATAAAATTTTTTATTTTTAATGAGATTTGAACCTATAACCATATAAATTTTTAAGTTTTTATCCTTATTAACCACTAAACTACAAAATTTTATGTTTAAAATTACATTAAATTTAACTAAACACCTTAATATTTTTGACAAGTGGACTTCCCTAGGGAGTGGGTTGCCCTAGCCCGAGGGCTTGTCGGGCGGGCTTACCCCACCCTAACCCTCACTAGTTGGGGTCTGGGGGCTTTATCCTACTAGACCTCCGAACATTGCTCATATATAATACAAAGATGAAAGACCTGATTAAGCATAGCAGAGTCTTTTACAGCTATTTACTCCAGATCCATTGTTGAATAATGAGATTATCATTAAATAGTTATTTCGGATTCAAGTTTTGAGATAGGGTATTTAACTGATTGTATCTTCTCTATATCTCTTAGAAAGTCAACTAACTCTGATATCTTCCTCTTACACAGATACAAAGTCACTCACTTTGTCTTCATCATATTCCGAGATTAATTGAGACAAGGATGTGGAAACTGAGTTAGAGATTAAATTAGTGACAATAATATTTTATTTATTTATAAATTTTATGTATATAATAAGTGAATGAAATTTGAAATCATTAATACAAAATCTTATTTTTTTGTAAAAAAATAAAAAAATTTTAATTTTGTAGTTTAAAAAAAAACAAGAAGAAGAAATTCATCAGTTAATATATAAATAAATTAATTAAATAAAAAGAAAAATAGAACGTGGGAGTGGCGGCAGAATCTGCTTCGGGTGATGTGGTCTCCATTAGGATTCGGCTTTTATTAAGAAATATTGAGTAAAATGGTCCAATTCATAGTTTTATTTACTTATTTATTTAACTTTAAGTTGGTTATAATTATTTTGACATATATTTGAATGTTTAAAATATTTTATTTTTTAGCTTATTTGATTTTCACACTTTTAATAACTTCATCTTATCTGCATGTCTATGTCAGTGTATGAGTCGATATCGTTCATAGTTGATTTTTTTGTTATTCTCTTATTTTAAATTGACTTTAATTTTGAGTTTATATTTGTTTTTTATTTTATTTTAGTTTGATTTTGTCTTTGTTTTTGACTTACTTGCATTTTATTCAATTTCTTCTTATCTTCTGCACTCATATTTATTTCATAAAAATTACAAGAAAAATAATATCCATAAATTTACGTTTGAATGAGTGGACCGTTTCAATTAATAGAATTGAAATTAATTTTAATGATTGAAAAAACTATGGTTAATTTAATTTTAATTTTTATATTTAAAATAAATAAAAATAAAATAATTTGAATATATATATAAGAATATAAAAAACGAATAATGCTAGCTGGTTAAGTACATTTTTAGAAAACACATTCAACCAAGCATGAAGGGCTCGACTCTATACCTAGTGGAGACTGATATTCATTAAAAAAAAATTATATTTATATGTTAACTTTCTAAATAAAAAATATAAATATCTGTTAAAATTTAAATTTATAAATTAAAAAAATTAAATATAAGTTTGACATTTTAACATTTTTAAATTAAAAAAAATAAACATTTTAACTTTCTTAATTAAAAATAAAATGGTTCAACGGGTTAATCGTGTTTTGTAAATAATAAAATAATAAGATATTTTATTTAAAATATAAAAAATTATTTTGAATTACAATTTCAAACTATAAAAATAAAATTGATAATTATAAAATCAAACAATTTTATTAGAATTTTTAAATATAATTCTTAATTTTAAATCATCTACCAAACCTAATAATTGAAATTTCACACACTAATTCCTATCCAATTCCATGTTTACCAAATACATTCTAAGAGGTCGTTTGATATTTGTTTTTTTAATGGATTTTTATCAAAAATCTTATTTGTTAAAAGAATATATTATTTGTATTTTTAATTGGTTAAATTATTATAATATTTTTTATTTAAAAAAAAATAAAGTAAGAATATTTTAATGGGTGAATTAATTGATTAAAAAAAAGATTAAATATAAGAAATTTGAATAAAAAAACGAAATAACCTTATATCAAACTCGAGGTATAAGGTCTTCCATTTGCCTCTTTCATGCATCCTATTGATTTCTTTATCTAAGTGTCGATTTCTTATGTTATAGTTTTCTGATATATTTATATATCATTATCACATTTGGTCTAATATTTTATTACTCTAAGTACATGACACATTTCATAAAATTTCATAAATATGTTTTTATAAGGTAAATTTTTTTCATGCAACATTAATTTGGTCATCCAGTTAACAATTTAGTCAAATGTGTGACCAAATTATTAGCGGATAAATTATTAGCGGATGACCAAATTAACAAACCTAAAGAGGTAACTTACAAGAAATTTGGTCATAATTATGTCACAATTTCTTTTAAAAATAGATAAATTTGTTATCAACTTATCATTTAATTATTATTTTTTTGAGAAAATAAGGTAAATATATATATATATATATATATATATATATATATTATCATGTCATTTATAGTCTGTCCACCTAATTACATGTAATTTACTAATTAGGCAAATACAATAAATGATAGTGGGGGGTGTTTAACCCAAAATTGCTTACCCTAACTAAGCAATTTAAAGTAATGATCATTCTCCTCAACAAAATAAAAAATCATCCTTATCAATTTTAGTAATATATATATAGATAGAGGGTTAGATTGTTTGGGTGATTGATGCTCAAATAAATTACAATTAAGATAAAGATTGAATCAAACATGTCTCTAATGCATTTTTTCCCTCTCTATATAACATTAATGAGATTAATGAATCGAGTTTCAAATTATAAACTGAATCATATCAAATATACCTCTAGAAATTAACTAACAAATAAAATAGAACCAAACATACCATAAAATTAATTTGTGTTAATTCATTAATTTTATTATTGACATCATCATTTGAGCTATATATATTTTTATATTAACATTAAATTATAATTAAAAGTAGTGTTAATTTCTGACAAAGTTATTAAGAAAAACATCAAATTAAAAAAAAAATGATTTTCTGGGTTTTCTGTATAAGAATTAAGAAGTTGGATCCAATTATATATATATATAGTTTCCAACACTTGTTAACTTTTTTTTCATATAATAAAATTGTTATTTGTGGGTTTCAATATTTTATTTATTTATTTTTATCAATATAGAGAGAGATAGAAGAGTAATGTCTGTGTATATATATATATATGTGTGTTTTGTTTTGTCACGTAGTTAGGTGGATGAAAAACATCTGGCAAAGAGAAGAAGATTTTATAATCTTAGTATCGATTCTTGATGAGAAACATCGATATTTGTTAGTACGTACATCTGTCTTTTGTTTAATTATTTAACCTAGAATTTCCTTTCTTCCTTCCTTCTTGACTTCTTGTTAATCGTGTTCGATGGTTTCAACTTCCAACGTAAACTTATCAGTAATTAAGAAAGCAAATCTATCAAGTATATATGAACAAACAAAGAAACAAACAAAGAAACAAAAAGAGTTATTGTTGTCATCCCAAGTCATGAAGAAAGGGGGACAATATCATCATTCATCATTAATGTGTTTAATTAATTAATTCCAGATCTGAATTAGACAGCAAATCAAACCTCACCTATCATCATCTTCTTCCTTTTTGCATGCATCTATGCTTCTGCTTTTGCATGGTCTGGTCTGATCTAGAGAGAGAGAGAGAGATTTTCTTCCTTTCTCTCTTCTCTTCTCAATTCATAGGTTGCAGCTATGATGTAATTAAACAAAACACATTAATTTAAGATTTAGGGTTAAAGGGCTTCAAATTAATATAAATAAATTCCCAAAACCATGCATTACTGTTTATATTAAAAACCATAGAACAACTAATATATAAAGTTCTGATACATAACATATATTTATTTTTGGCTAAATTTAAATCCAGTACAACTTTTCCATAAATCTATAACAGGAGAGAACGGATTTTCAAATTATTTTCGACACTATTTATACTTATTTATATATATAATTGTTTTTTTTTTTTTAATTTACAGGTTTTCTGCATTACCTAAGAACAAAATGAATCCTAGAACAAAATGGGAGTTACTCGACTCTTTTGGAAAAGGTCTGAGATAAATAGCAATGATTCGAAGCGCGCATTAAGTAATTATTAATATTAAGACAAAAACTAATAAAAAAAATAAATACACAAAAATATAAGAAGAAACTCCTAAGGGTTGTTCTCCACCTTAACAACATAAAAAAAGGATGGACCAAATCATTTCAATCGACAAAAATAGATGTAGAAGACCATATCACATGTACGATGAATAGGAGAAAGATGGGGGAGTTTTTAAAGGATTTTTATGGTAATTTAGAAATTAGGAAGAAAAAATATTTTAATTTGAATGTGAGTTGCTCTTTAATGAATTTTGTAACATTGACCATTGATATAATATGTAATTATTTGTTTGTTTTTTTATTTTATTTTATTTTTGTATTATTTTGGTTATGAACACAAATTTGAATTAATAAATTGTTTATGTGATTTAATAAAATTATTTTATCATTTTAGAAAGAAAAAAAATAGAACAAAAAGGTCCAAGGAAAGTAAAAGAGAGAAAGGGCCGTTGGTGAACTTTGATGAAGATATATATACAAGGTTAGAGTGAGAAATTTTTATTCTTATTGAAGTTTTTTTTTTTTTTTTAAATACGAGAAATAAGAGTTAAAATTAAAAACCTCTTAATATTGTTAAACATTGGACTAGCTAAAGCTTGTTGGGTATAGGATTTTTTAAAATAAATATTAAATTATTTAAAGAAAATTGATTAGTCATTATTTTAATGAAAGTATATTAATATTTAATGATAAAATAAATTATTTTACTATTTTAATTAATAAATTAACTGTGTAATTGATGAGTTATTCACGATAAAAAAAAAAAAAAAAGTGTATAATTATTCAAATGAAGAAGATGATTAATTATATTATCATATAATAAATGAATGTGAAGCATCCAACAATAATTACTTAAATCTTTTATTGTAGTATCATCTCCAACTTGAATTAATTGTGAGAAGCCATAGACATTAATGTTGATTAATAGGTTCTTTTTTGATTAATTAATGATATTTGTTTGACTAAAGAAAGTGGCATGCACGCATCTAGAAGGGCGTTTTGAGATGAGGTTGAAGGTGTGTGTGTGTGTGTGTGTCAGTAAGTGAGTGTGGTAGAGGACAATGAATAACATTATAATAGAATAGATAAAAATAAATAAAGCAAATGGATTGCCTTGCCTTCCTTTTCGTCAAGAAAGCAAGAAACAGCCTTTAAACTCTACTAAACCCACTCATGTTAGATCTATGTATATAATGGGACCGGACCCCGACCGGACCGGATGGATGGATGGATGGAAACCACCCACACTGTTAATTAATTTGAGTTTATTAAGAAAAACAAACAAACAAAGGTTTACGTACGGTGTGGTCAGCCCTACCAAACCAAAACCAAAACCAAACAAAATGGTGTAGAATTATTTGTTCTTGTTCCTAGCTAGCTAGCTAGCACCCTCCTCCGATGAATGATCCATCCATTGAACTTTGAAACCCGATCGGTCCCCCCATGCCCTTCTTGATCGATCTTGGGAATTTAAAGTCATCGATGATTAAAACCTATCAGCCTAGCTAATTGTATTAAGAAAAGACTAATTAAGACATGTAATAATTAGTAGCTATTCACATAGTCTTAACAAAAATGAAGTTTTGACTTTTAAAATAATAATGATCTCAAATAATTGATACCTAATTCTTAGCTGAAATTAAACAGCAAGCCACCAATTGGTTGAGCCAGAAGAGAGAGAGAGAGAGAGAGAAAGGAAGAAGAAGAAGCTATGGCGAAGGATGACTTTAAATTCCAAGATCAAATAAATACATGGATTGATGCTCCATATATATATACAAAAACTTAAGATCAAAATTAAAAATTTCAATTATTTGTATTTTTTCTAGCTAATTAAATCATTAATTATATATACTCAATATTATGCTCTAAACCCTAATCCTTAAACTAAATATGTAACATAATAAAAAAATAATGGAGAACTTTTCACACAATTTACAATACAAAATTTAATAACACTTTTACTTATATATGTACATTAAATACAGACAAAAACATTTTATTAGTATATAGAGATTGTCTTTTAGTGTGGTTTGTTTTCAAATATATAATGATAGTATTGGAAATAATTAGGTAAACATAGATTTGAATGAAAATTTACTTTTTTTTATATATAAAAAAACTATTCTCCAATGGGCATACCTCATAAAACTCGTAAACTAAACGAAACGAAAATAACAAACTAGTTTGTCACAAATCACTTGACAAAAACAAATGAAACAGTCACAAATTACAATGAACTATATGTTGAAAATATCCAAGCATGTGGCCATCTCTATGTAGCTATGGTAATCATGTAACACCAAAAAAGAGTAAAATACTCCTATATGACCGGCCCCAACAGTGGACGTAAATGTCGTATTAATCGCGATGACATCTAAACAAAGTGAAATATATATGACCGGCCCCAATTCCTTTTCTTGCAATTGTATATACTTATATGTATATGTTATAAAATTGGTGAATACTATTTGAAATGATTCACCATCTAGCAATAAATATATCATGTTAACTGAGTGTTGATGTAGCTAGCAATAAATGGTAGATACAAATGTAGCACTTTCATCACGTACTTTTGCTTCCTCTATTTTGTTTCTCTTTAGTTTATTCATTGATTGAAGTATTTTAATACTATAAATATTTTTCACAAAAAAGTTTCATCACATTGAAAAGAAAGGACTACATGTTACCAAATATGATTGATTATAAATAAATTAAAATTTTCAAAAAAAAAAACATCACACAAAAAGAAGAAAATCTCTAAATCAAACTAGTTGAAGTTAATTCATGAAAAGTAAATCTCTAACTCAAATAAATGACATATTACAATTTACAAACCCCAAAAATAAAGAAATGATATGATTATGTTTGTTTATCATTTTGTTTTGGGGGTAAACTGATCTATGTGTTTAGTTGTTGGACTTGATGTGACCTTAATTTAAATTAATTAGGATCTCAACCAAAATATTAACTTTCTTTTTTTAAATATATGACCATTGAGATTGTGGGAAAGAAGTAATATATTGCACATCCTACATATAATTTCACCTTATAATACATAAACATTTGTAAATATTCTCCAAAACTGGCAGAAATATAAAGTTATTAGATAAAAAAAATACAATAAAGCCATTCAAAATTATATTGCATCTATACACATAGTTCATATTCAATATCAATATTGGTGTTTTAATTAAAACCTCACCATTATAGTCTACCTATATATTATATATAGCTAGTATAGAATAAAAAAATGAACACTCCATCATCTTTTTAAATGACCAATTGAGTTGAGTGGGTTATCAATCATATTGTAAGAAATAAGATGCACTCAACCAAACAATAATGCCTAAAGGAATAACATGATGCATGTCTTTTGTGATAGGTTAATGAGTTCATATACATACAATAAAAACATGATGTATAATTGTTTTGTTCTTGATTATTTTTATTGTGTTGGTCAGGATCATATATTGAATTTATGTTTTTTTTTTCTTATCCACATTAAAAATGTATATAATAATTGTGTATAAAGTAATATTTTATTTGACCAGTAAATACATAATGGGTAGATAACTAATAATATAAATTTTTGTAACGTTATTTATCAACTCTCAAGATATAATAATTTTACGTACCTAGTATAATTTATATTGTTATGAAACTCGATAATGTTCATTCTTTTAGTCATCTTACGTGAATATTTTTTCAAATTATTAATATTTGATTTTTTTTTGGTTGTTTAGACTTTTTTTTGATTGGTTTATAAATTGTTTTTTTTTTTTGTGTGTGTGTATAATACTTTATTTTAAATGAATACAAATACAAATAAAAGTTGTTCTGAATATATATATGATCGATTACTTTAAAATACAGTACCTATCACACATGACATGATGACTAAACTTTTTTGATCATGACTTGATATGAATGATCATCAAACTATAAAATTAATGAAAAGTTTTATTCTCAAACAAGTGAACAACTCATCAAAACATCCCATAATACAAAAATAAAATAAAAAATAAAAAAAGAAACCCCTCAAACTTGCCAACTTGAACTGGAAAGAGGGTATTTTCTATGGTTATTTTTAATTTGTTTGTTAACCTGTAAGAGGGAGGTGGGCTCCATTAATACCAACACCATCATCACATGCGTGTACTACCCGGCGTTACAATTCAAAACCCATCAATATATAAGCCCTTAAATTGACCATTTTTTTTTGTACTCTTCAATTTATATATTTTTCCTATTTAAGCTACCATTTAAGTAACTTTTATTTTCTTACACCACAGGTCGCAGTAGATAAACTAACACATGACAATGATGTCACCATAAATATCTCATTTTTATATATATATAAGTTCTCAAACTATTGACAAATAATCAAATATATATAATTATTCATGCACAAATGAGATCATCCATTTCCCTCAGCAACTTCAATCCCTATTTGTTCTCTACACCCTAATTAACCACGGTGACAAGCAACGGAAAAATTAACGTTAGATGAGAGATCATTTTTTTTTGTTGATGTTGAAATGATTTATACAAAATAATATAAAAGAGAGTCGTTTAAGTTTAACGATAAAAACATTATAAAAAATTGATAGAAAAACTATTAAAAGGTAGTCCAACACAAAAATGTTCACCAATTATCAAAGAAGTTTATTATTGTTAACTTACTTATATATAAAGAAGATAAATGGAGTAATCAAGAGAGAGCAAGATGATGCACAAATGTGAAAATTAATTAATTTGTATTTCTTATCAAAGGCTATTTTTAACTTGAATTTTGAAGAAAATTGTGAAAACTATAGATACATATATTATTTAATTTAGAAACTAACTGATCATATAGGTCAGTAATATTTAATTCAACTAAGAAGTTTATCACTATAAAATTTGATTATCAATAAAAAAAAATAATTGAAATGAGACAACACTACGATGGCTATTTGGATATATAATTAGTAAAAAATTACTCAACTTTACACAAATACTCTGGTAGTAAATTATAAAAATAAATTAGCTTTTTTTTTATTGATATTTCACATTTAAGATTTTCTAAATTCTCTCAATTAATAGTGTAATAAAAAGGCAGTAGATCCATCCAATTTAATTACAAATTCCCTAGTTGACTAACCAATTAAGGCCATAGCCACAAAGTCAAAGTCATAACTTCTTTTCTTCTAATATCGGTTCAATGAAGACTATTTTTTGGATAATAATTCAGTTCAAATAAGATGTTATGATAGTTAAAATGACAAGACTTCTCCTTAAGAATAACTTGTCAAATTCAATCCTCATTGAACATAATTTAAAATAAAGTTAAACATAATCAATTTTATATGTTAATTACTCAATTCAAGATATATATAATAATTCAGCTCAAATAATTTATAAAGAGTAAACTATTCTCTCTCTATTCTTTCAGGATAAATACTTAAATTGGCTCAACATATTTTTATTTTTTATTTTTGACAAATTATGTAGTGACAAATTGACGATGGATAACTTAACTAAAATACTTTACATAAAAAAATTAACGATTGAACCTCATTCTTCTGTTAAATTAAATATAGACACTTACTTCTAATGAAATAAACATCAAATATATATTGAAAGAACTTAAATCAATTTGAATTCATTTTCCAATTATTTTTGGTGAACTGGTTGAAAAAAATTGTCAAACTTTAAATACGATGTGTATCAATAATAATATGATATTATTATGACGTTTTCTGAAATTACTAAAGTCACTAAAGTACCGTTTTTAAAAAACATATTTTTCATTGTGCTTAAATATTTTTTTTTTCATTTTTAATATACATAAACCTTCTATATCTTAATCCTTTTTGGACAACATCACAAACATTGCAAAAAAAATGTTAGGTTTAAGTATAGGATGATAATCCATCTCTATGAAACTAAATATTTGTATTTACTAAATAACTTACTAAAACATTTCTAAAATAAAAATTTAAAATGGATTATAAATGGGAAGAAGTTGATGAAAATGAAAGATCCCTAATTTGATTATGATTAAGATTAGGATTATATCAACATCTACATTTGAAGGCCGGACTGAATATGAGTCATGAATGAGACTTATTATTATTATTATTATTATTATTATTATTATTATTATTATTATTATTATTATTATATTTATTATTATAAGAATGGAGAGAGATGGGTCCGGCAGAAAAGCTAAGGACGACGAGACGACTGTCAAATTACTGGACCTCCCTCCCTCCCTCTTTCTTCCGTTGGCTTGGGATATCTATTATTATTTATTATTTAATAAATAATAAATAATATATAATGTTCGCGTACTTTAAGAAGCCACAGTCGTATTCGCAGCATCGCAACCATGACATGATGATGCACCCCTATCTACTTTAACCAACCGCTTCTCATCTCTTTCACGCGCCCCCCCCCCCCCCCCCTTTTCAACTTCAACCCTATTTACTATTTATCACTTATAAAATATTAATTAACTTATCATTTTAAAATTAAAACAATTACATTATTATTGCAACCTTACTTGTTTAAGATTGAAAACATATATGTATCTTCTATTAAATTATTTCTCTATCTTATATATCATATCTAAACATAATGATCTTAACAAATTTGTACAAGCTTTGGTCTAACTATGAATTCAATATGTCATTTTGTATTTATTAGGCATCAAGTTTTTGTCACTCAACTATAATGTGTTTTGATTTTAAAAAATAATTATAATTTTTTAACGAGATTGTAAGTATGTCCAAGCCAAGTAATTATCAATAAAACTAAACCAAATCAAGTGAAACAATTCAAATTTATATCAAACTTCAACTTATAATATATATAATCGAACATTTTTCTAAGTTGTGTACCACTCCAAGGGTTTTAGTTCATTTTATTTGTTCAGATTAATAATATTAATATGTAGTATTCATTTTATTCCAATAGTAAATATTAGATGTATTTTATAATTCAGCAATATTGCATCTTGTTTCATATAAAAGAAAGAAGAAAAGAAAATTACATTTCTGAAACGAAACCCTAATAGTGACACCTGCCAACATACCCGACCAAGAAACGTAGGCACACGCTCTTTAAAGCGCGTTTCAGAATACCAATACCTAAAGGAATCTTTTGTTAATGCATTTCACGCGCCGACTGTACTGCATGCATCCTATGCCTTCACAGTGAAATAACTATTTATCATCTCTCTCTTTCACATTAAGGTTTTTTTTTTAATACTTTTATATTATCAAAACAATATTCTTTTATTTTATTATATAGTTTTTATTTTATTTTATTTAATTTTATTTTGTAAGAGCTTAGGTTAAAGAGATAATACAGTAGTGTAAAAAGTTTAGGTGTGTTATTTTATTTAAATAATAATAATAATAATAATTGTTGGTCTCTCACAGGTCATTGTCAGTCTTTAAATAGGAGACCTGAAAATTGGACGAAACGACCTCACTCTCTCCCACTCCCCAACAAACACTCACTCTGTAGCAAGCGGGAAAACCGTAAAAGCGCTCCTCTTTCTCTCTCTAAAACCTATTTCTCTTCCCTTCCCTTTCTTCAACAAAATCAAAATGGATGGAAGACGATCGATAATGGAGTTCTTCCTTCTCTTCCTTTTGATCTGATCTGATCCGATCTGCCTTTTAACGATCTCAAAGGAACTCTCATACGGTTGTGAAATCGCTCATTCTCTCTCTTTGATACGTGTACGTTAGAGTGTTCTTCTTTGTTTTCTCTCTCTAAAACTCGAATTTGGTGCTTTCGTTTCGATTTCTACCTCTAGATGGCTGGAACTGGAGAAGCGGAAGCTATATCGGTGAAGTTTGAAGGATTCTCGATTCGGTAAGAAACTCTGACTATACTAACTTATATTCCTTATTTTGTACCTCAATCTTAACGATCGATACTTATCGGACTCTCAGAGAGTACGTTTCGAAAACGAGATCTACGAACGTGATGAAATGTTGGCCGTTCGGCGACGGTACTACGAGCGAACAGATGATGAGAAACTTTCTACCTCCGATTTCCGTCGAGAAGTTCCGGTGGTGGTCTCATGAGTTCGACCTTTTGAAATCGGATGAACAACTTAGGCGGCCTTTGATTTGCGGAGAATCTTCTAAATCAGTACCGTTTAAGCCAGTTAAAAATTCCGGTGGTGAGAGTAGTACTGTGATGATGAGATCTATTAGAGTGAAGAGAAAGAAGAGATCTATTTTGGAGATTTTTGCTGAGGAAGATGCGGATGAAGGAAATGATCCTCAAAACTTGAAGTTAATGGCGTTGAGAGAAGTCGGTTTAGGCCTAAAGCAACGAAAGACGATGAAAGAGAGGAAGAACAACAAAAAGAAATCGAAATTGAAGGATGAATCAGATAAACAAAATGTAGGGCTCAAATTAAAGAAGATAATCGGAAGCGAACGTGTGGATCGACACGTTGAATCATCTATGAGAAAGGTACTTGTTTCTTCTCCCACTACTTATAATCATCATTATTGCTATATAGCTTCATTTTATTAAAGTTCTATTGTTATTTAAACATAGAATATTGATTTTCATTATTCATCGCAGCCAAACTGATTACTTGTTCTTCTTTCTTTTTTTATTGATTGTATTTCTCTTTGTGGTTAAAAGTTAGATAGAAATCAAAGCTGGACCAGACTGAATAACTTTAAAGAGGAAGAAACCCAATGGTTGTTTATTGTACTTGATTATATGAGCTATGACTAGCAATTAGGTTTGATGATATGCATATAAGTACAATGATATAAAGGCAATGCGAAGAGTCTCTCATGGTGGGGAATGTATATAGTGGGTTAGGGTGAGGCCTAGTACGGATAAGGAATTGAGGGGCTTATGTGAGGTCTAGAATTGGCTTGATTTAATGACACAATTATATCATAGATTAAGATCATTTGGAGAATATTAATATTGTTTAGTTATTTTAATATACATTATTAATTTATTACTAGGTACTTGGACCTAATTACTATTTACTAGGATAACTTTTATAAGTAAACCATGTTGATTTCTTGGTCTATTATAAGTAAAGAACTGTTGGACTTACCTATGCTAGGTATATGTTGTAAAAAATGAAAATCTCACATGAAATGATAGAAACCCTTATGAACTACAGTATTAACATCTTGATAAAACTATCTTAAGTCTGAGTCTGCTTGTAATGTTATCTTCTTTTTTCACAATTTTGCAATTCAATTGACTTAAATTAGCTAGCTTTATGTTTCCTTGTTGGATATAAATATGGACATGAATAATTTGGAGGCAAACAGTGTAGTTCAAAAGCATTACTCCCCAATCAAACTGGTTAATTAAAATGTGATATTCTAGTCATAGTGAAAATGTAACCAAGAACCATATATTAGTTTCTTTGTTGATAAAAAAAGGTTCATTGTTATTTAGACATGGGTTGGCATTTATTGAGGTTATGAGCACAAAGTAGTACAGTTGTTGGTCCAAAATTGTGGGACCATGTGCTTGAGGTGGTCAGTCTGCATCTTTTGGACCATATGGTATTAGGGTGTCAATTACTTTACCATATTGGTGGATTTCATGTCGAGTAAGTCTATCCAATTTCATGAATGTTTGTCTAAGGGATAAATAGATTGGTTGACAAAATTTTTTATTGTGTTGTCATATTTTTTGTATGAAGTTCATGCATGTTTATATTATCCTTTTATTGGTTCCCAAAGCAAATGCATACATACCTTCACATTTGCAGTCAATACCATAAACATATCATGACCTTTCAGTGTTATAATACCCCCATCATGGATTTTAACCTACTAATAATATTAAAATTTTATTTATTCTTAGGAAGTTATTCTTAAGAAGTATTTTTGGCTGTGATCATAAACTTTGAGCCCTTTAATTTTGTTTTTCATCTTTCCACCACATTAACTTTTGTCTGGTTATATATAGAGCCAAATGACTGCAAGGAATATTTAATTATTTAACCAACTTCTACTTAGATGAATAAGGCAATAAGTGAGCAACTAAGCATTAATTATCACCATAATTCCGATTTAGAAAGATATTGAGTGGAGAAAATTCAATTTAGACAACGTGATGCCCTTGAATAGATAATGCATTAATAATATTCTATCCAGATCAGACGATTGCATGTTCTGTTCATATCGGGTTCAATTAATCCTTTGAAGGATCTTTCCATTATAATTGCTCCCATCGGTTTGTCAATCCCAGTCTAATAAGATTTTTATCAAAAGGTTTAAATGCACCTTTCTCTAAGATTCTACATACTTCGTATGAATTATGTAATATGTATCAAAATCATAGATTGATTGATGTAGCTTATATATTGTCTATAATCAACTAGCTAGTTTCAAAAGTTAATTTCTCTCTCTAGATAGCATGAAGAGAGACATTCAAATTTATCCTTCTTCCCCGGAAGGTGCCCTAGCCGCCACTATTTAGGTTCATCCTAAGATCATAGTGAGCTAGGGCCACCTTCCGCACGACACAAGCATGCAAGGTGGATCTTCTTTCCCGCATGGGTGCGGTAGACGACACGAGCAAGGGAGACCATCATCTGACAGCGAGCCCAGGTCTCACTTCATACCGGAGGCGGGGAGGGTTGATGCCTTGAGTCTGCAACTAGTCGTCGCTGGCCGATAAGACAAAGAAGGAAGGTGAAGATGTGAACCGGTCGAGCAACCAGTTAAACATGTGGATGCTCATGACCCAAGGAATAGTAAAATAAGACTTTTGTTTTCACAACGTTGGGATCAAGGACCTGAAGCTGCACTGCACTGCACTGCCTGCCAAATATGGTTTTCACCTTCATGACAAAAACCTTATAAGAGCTGTTCTTCACGATGAAAGCGAGCGACATGAAGATTGATCTTTTGGAGGCGGTTTGTCACGGTGTAAGCAAGATGTTGGGAGACAAGAGGGAATAATCTGATAGTTTTACCTGCCGACCACACAAGCTCCGTGACCACATCTATCGTTTTTGGATGCTTAGCCGTGCCCCCCTTGGCAGCAATGTGAGAGAACAATGACCAACAATCTTAGGATGTCATCCTTTGTTCTTGCATGAAAGGAAATAGTGGCATTCATGTAGTTGTCCTTTAAGACATGGATGATCATTGACGGTAATTTTGCCACTTGTCCTTAACAAAACATGTTACTTTCGTCAATGAGACGATAGTGCGAGATGAGACTTTTTACACATTCTCTATTGTGATGGAATGGGCTCAAGGAGCGACATTATCACTGAACTAACATTAGGAGTGGAGATCTTTTGCAATCTTGGTCTTTTTGATGGTTTTATCAATTCTCTCAAAGATTTAGGATCACTCCCTCCCCTTATTTCCCTTGTTCAATAGTAACACATAGGCCATAGCTGCTAACTATTGCTAATAGAATGATTATCCATGGTGTCCCAAGTGTCGATTGTGAATCCTCTCGAATGAATACTGGCGGAGGCAACAAAATTTGCCTTCAAGATCTCAAACAAGATGCTCCGATATGTGAAAATATGAAGTTCAATTATATTGAGAACTAAATCTAGAAAATAATTCTTTGTATAAACTAACTAACTGCTATTAATAAGTTTTGCTTCTAGACGCAATGATCCATATTTTTGTATAATGGGGTCTTTGCATTAACTAAAGCTTTTCCAAAAAAATAAATAAATAGAGATCAATTTTATATTTAAATAAAATATCCATCAGTTAAAAATTTCATTATACTTATATTTGTTTAGGATCTGCATGGTGGTTCTCTCCTTAAATATATGTCTTCATTCTAGTCTAAAAGAGATAATTATTAATGGTTATGCATTTTATTCAGGAGAAGCCCCTTAAAGTCAAAATGCACTCTTCAGTTGCAATCACTAAAAAGCCAATCAACAAATCAAGATTCAACAAGGGATTGCTGAAAGGGACATCTCACCACATTGTTTCCACCAAAGATATGTGCCAAATGAAATCGTTAACTGAACAACATGAGAAGAACAAAAACCCTGGAATATCAAAGTCAAAAGGAAAAAACAAAAAGCCTATTGTTCCTGTTCGCGGTATTCTCAAGAAGTATAAAGAAGATGATATTTTGGTGAAGAGGTCCACATTAGATAATAATAATAATCCTGAGGATGATTGTGAAAGAAACTTAATAAGCCTGGCACCAAAATCGGGCAGACATGTGAGGTTCTCCGGGAAGGATGATGTAGTAGTTTCGTCTCCTTCGAAACAGTTAGAAGAAACTGAAGCTTCAGCTTCTCCTCTCGGAGGAACGAACAAAAGGAGTGATGAAATACCAGAAGTTCAATTCACATGTGACAGGGAGTTTGTAAGGCCTCAAATTGGCTTTAGAGGAGAGCATTTTCATGAAACCTCTACACTTCTAAACGAAGTAGCTTTGCCTAATACTGAAGGTCATCGAATGTTTGCTACAAGCTACGGAGTTGCATCAAATGACACGACTTATGGTCTCGATCCTAGAAATTTACCTCGTTATGGCTCAAACACAAGTACAATTCCAAGCAATAATGCAAAGAAGAATCCAATGCTACCTGATCAGTACTTTGGGACTTATTCTTCATCGTCATCATCATATATTCCTATTTCTGATGATGGAAGAGCAGCTGTCTTTCCATATGGAAGATACCACCATTTAACTCCGAAAGAATTGATGTGGAGTATATGTTCAGTACCCCCAGAGAGAAAACAAAGGGAATTTACAAACGGTCTGTTCGGTTTGCCTCTGAATTCACAAGGCGAGTTAATCCAATTGAATTCAACCGGTGAGGCCAGTTTTAACCAGATGATGATGCCAGCAAGTACTCCATTAAGAGCCAGTACTTCTTCTTATTCTTATTCTTCCAGACCCACAAGCAGCAGCAGCAGCTTAGATATGTGGAAGAATGAAGAGACTAGAAGGAAATTAAACCACTTAAGTTTTCTTGAAACTGAATTGCATCCCAATCAGCTGGCACCTTCATTTATAGGGTTGAGTACTTCTTCTTATAGAGAAAACGATACTAATCCAGCAACAACTAGCAGCAGCACGCCAACAATCCGACTAATGGGTAAAGAGTTGACAGTCAAGGGGAGTAGTCTAGAGGATGAGAAAGTTTGGACCGATAAAGAAATCATAGCTGAACATCGACCACCACCGGCGGCTGCTGCCGCCGCCGCCAATTATGGACCATCCGATAACACAGTAAAACATAATCATTTGGGTTTCATGATGTCCTCGTCCAAAAGTACTACACCATCTGAATCAGTTCCATTTCAGTTGCATTCTAATGGCACAACAAATACAAGTTTCTCCATGAACCAATACCAGCAGAGGCCGCCTTTTCCCTTGGAGTTTCCTTTCATAAACCAGCAAGATCATGATAATAATAGTGAAGAGCTCCTACTCCAACCGTCTTGGTTTAAGAAACATAACTATCATCATCACCCCTACTCATTCTCTAGAGCTAACATTAATTCAGACAGCCGACGTCACTCAATGCAGCCAACGATAGGCGGCGTCTCCTATCCCTACCCTCAACAACAACAGCAACAGCAGCAACAGCGTCTTCCCTTTCAAGCCTATAGCCAATTAGCTCCATTCAGTGGTGGTACTAGTCATGGAGGAATAATCAACAGGTTTACTAGTGATCATGTGAGAAGAAACAGAAGTGCAACGGTTGAAGAAAAGAAATGGAGAAAGAGAAGTGCTTCGAGATCATCCATAGCTTCTTCTGGGAAGCCTTGTAAGAAGATACCTAATAATAGTATGGAGATTGAAAGTGTTGATCAGGAAGGGAACAAGATGATGGGTTCAAATGGAAATGAGGATATTTGCAGGCCAATGTTAATGTATTCTACCATCATCTCATCACCATCATCAGTAGCTCCGATTAATGAAGTTTCTGGATCGGAGAAATCTGCTTCTGCTGCGCTGCTGCTGCACAGGTATTTTAATTAAAAATATATTATATGTATATATATATATATATATATATAATATATTGATATTTCTGTCATTGTTAAATTTCTTTCTACAGGCAGTAAAAGTTTAAACATGTTGAATCTAGGAAGCGAAGGAAATGACTTTTTTTTTGAGTTTTTTTTTGCAAAGCTGAGAACACGTAAAAAATTTGCTCTATAATTTACCTCTTTCTTTATGTAGTGGGGTTTGTTAGGGCCCATGAAATTTGATAATCATTGCTGCCTGCCTGCCATCGTTTTTATTTTATTCGCTATTACATCGTCTCCCAATATTAATGATATCATACCTTTCTATAATACTTTATAACATATATATATATTCGGGCGATATACTATCGCCCGAAAAATGAAAAAATAAAATATACCAATCGTAATGGATCTAGAATACAACGTAAAACAAAAAATAAACAGAATAACGACACAAGATTTTTACTCAGGTTCGGACTAACAATGTCCTACATTCTGCTTTCGAAGAATCAATTCAATTGAATTATAATTACAAATTCTAACTCTATGTATATTCTAGGTTTTAGCCTCATCACTTCCTAAAATTAGTTTATAATATAAATATATATAGGTTTTTAAAATTCATAATTAAGAAAAAATCATTTTCTCTAATATTATATATTTATATATATTCTTTCTCTTTTAGAATATATATCATTCTCTCTCCATGTAATATAATTTATATGAATTATTTCCTTTTTTTATACCTAATATTAAGACACACTAAATTGAGCCTTAAAACTCTAGGCCCAATTCCACAAATCTCCAGATTGCCTCTATGTTCATTGTCAAACGAATGAGCATCCTCCTCCTATTTCTCTGATTATGTTCTAAACTTTGTGACGTGAATCAAATCGCAACATTTTTGAATCATCACATTCATGGCCATATCTGCGGGATTTTTCATCCGTGTGAATCTTCTCCACAACTACTGCAAATAATACAATGGCTACCAAATCGGAGTAGCCAAATCTCTCTAGAGCTCGGGTTGTCCTACGGTCTTTATCTCGTGCTAACTGGTATGAGCTAAGGTTTTCTTCTAGATCTGTACCTTCCTCCTCTACCTGACCAACTATTTAATCCTCTTCCATGTCTACCGACTCTTTAATAATCCCTTTTAGAAACCTCAAATTCAGTCATCTCTCTAACGACTTCACCAACATCGACTGTGTTGCTCCATAATAGAACTCGGTTTTCCTAAAGACCACATCACGACTAATCTTCTAGCATTCTGTTCATTCGCTCCGCCAAGCCATTCTGTTGCGGTGTCTGTCGGACGATTTTGTGACGAATCATTCATTCTTCCTTAATGAACTGATTGAACTCTTCGTCTAGGTACTCCAACCCATTATCTATTTGAAGCTTTTTTAACCTTCTTCCACACATTGAATTTAATAAATATCTCATCCTTGTGTTTCAAGATGTATACACAAATCTTGCGCGAACAATCATCAATGAAGGTGATAAAATACCGATCTCCACCTGGAGCTACAGTGTTTGTTGACTCTCACAAGTCTGAGTGAACATAACTGAGTGTCTTCTGAGTCACCTCAACTGATCGCCTAAATTTCACCCTCGTAGCTTTACCGTATATGTAGTTCTCGCAAAACTCTAAATCATCAAGTTTCTCTTTGCCAAAATAGCCTCTTTTACTCAACTCTTTCAAACTCCTCTCACTCACACGCCTCAATTTTTATGTCATATACTTGTGGACGATACATCTCGAGGTTCTGCCATTGTCTCCATATCACCAACCAAGGTGCTGACTTGAAGGACGTAAAGACTCTTCTCTCGCACACCCTCATTACCACTAGCGATCCATTTGTGACCCTCAATACGTTCTTCTCTCTCTTCCATGCAAATCCAAGTTGGTCTAGTAAGGCAAGAGAGATTAAATTTTCACCGAAGATTCAAGATGTATCGTACTTCCGTAAATACCCTCTCAATTCCATCACGCGTCTTCAAACGCATTGTTCCGATCCCCATCACCCTACAAGACTTGTTGTTACCTAACAAAACTTCACCCATCGAAGTCTTCTCATAGGTCTCGAACCAACTCTCGTTAGGTATCATATGGAACGAACACCCGAAATCCATAATCCAACGTTTGTCGGAAGTATTAGTGGAGACAACGAGAACATTCACACTTTCATACACATTCTCGACCTCTTGAACAACCGCCGCTTAAAGTTCCCCACCTTGTCACAATTGTAGCACTTAATAGATTTCTTCCCGAATGACTTTGAACGCATTTTTTTCTTGTTTTTATTTTCTCTTTTCTCGGTTCTCCTTCGAACCAAGAGTTCATCTCTACTCACATTGCTCTCTTCATTCTTTTTCTTTTGGTCATTCGATCTCAACGCATTCATTACATCATCGAGGGTAAGATCCTCCCTCCCATTCTCGAGTATGTCTACGAACGTCTAATACGACTTCGGTAAAGAATTCAAAAGCATCAGTGTCTTATCCTCATTGACAGAAGATTGAAAAATCACCGTGTGTCTTTGGTGAGAGTATATTCACATATATATACACTCATGATATTCTATTATCTCTATTACCTAAAATACATGATATTATCTCTATTACCTAAAATAAATGATCAAATTAATTAGTATCAAATTAACTAATTCAACTCAATTAGTATTATATCTATTATCCCCCGTCAAGTGCTGCGTGGGGTGAAGACACACGCAAAGCTTGGACCGTAGAAACTCAAAGGCCGGACGAGGAAGACTCTTCGTGAAAATATCTACAAGCTGAAGATGAGAGGGAACAAACTCAGTGGAAATGCGCCCAGATGAGACCAATTCACGAACAAAGTGATAATCGAGATCAATGTGTTTAGCTCGCTTAAGTGCTACAGGATTCTGACTCAAGAAAATAGCACTCTTGTTATCACACAACATAACTTGCCGAGTAGGAGGAAGAGCCCCCAATTCCTGAAGAAGATTAATAACTCAAACAAGTTCAGCAGCTGCATTGGCCATTGCCCGATACTCGAACTAACAGCTGGAACGAGCAACAGTTGGTTGTTTCTTTGCACTCCAAGAAACAAGATTACCCCAAAAAAAATATAGAGTACCCATAAGCTGAGCGACGAGTCTCAACACAACGAGCCCAATCCGCATCAGAGTATCCTAAGATGGAAGAGTCAGGACGCTTAGTGAACAAGAGACCAAAATGAAGAGTACCCTTCACATAGCGAAGGTTACGCTTAACAACCAAAAAATGATCTTCAGTAGGCGACTGAAAAACTGACTAACAGAGCTGAAAGTATAAGATAGATCTGGTCTAGTGATGGTCAAGTACTGCAGAGCAAAGTTGAGGACAATGGGAAGTTGGTATTGAAGAAAATATGGGAGGTAATCCGGGAAAAAACGCAGAAAGTAGAATGGCCTCCTCTTGTATGGTCAACGAAGATTATCCCTCGACACCAGTTCATTCTATGGCTCGCCTTCTAGGAAAGACTCAGCACTCGTGATCGTATCAGTAAGTATATGGGCATCCCGGACGCGAGCTGTCTTCTATGCATAGGAAATGAAGAAACCATAGATCACATATTCGGGAGCTGCTGTATTGCTTCGGAGCTTTGGGACAGATTCTATAAAAGCCTGGAGCTGACCAGTTTCCCGAGCGAATGGAATGAAATCAAAGAAGCAGCACTACTCAAACCAAGGGAAATAAATTTGCAACAAGCGTGTTCAAGTGTGGCTTTGGAGCAGTGGTGTATAACATTTGGCAAGAACGGAATGCAAGGGTATATGACAGAACCCGCAAGAGCACTGACGAGTTATGGAAAGATATTGTATCGAATTGTAGCGCCCTCGCGGGAACGTGGAGAAGAATTCCAAGCACGGAGCAGAACTGGAATATCTGCAGAACTGGAATTTACCGTTTTTTAAACTCACTAGAATTGAAAGCATTGTAAACAAATAATTCATTTACGTTTTTAGCTTTTAGCTTTTATTCAGAATGTTACGACTTCAAAATAATTCTAGGTCTGTCTAGAATGATCTCTTAAACTCGTGATTTTTTTCCCGTTTTTGGGAATTTTTAATGAAATGACGCTAAGTCATTTCCCCCTTAGAGCCACTAAACGAGTTTTGTGACGTTCAATTGACCCATCTGCAAGAAACTTTGTACGAAAGACCCACTTAGAGCCAACAACATTAGTGCCAGAAGGTCGAGGCACTAAATCCCAAGTTGAGTTTGAGCGAAGAGCATCAATTTCTTCTTGCATGGCAGCAAGCCACTGAAGAAGCTTAACAGTAGACTTGAATCCACGGGGCTCAGAGGTGACTAAAAGAGCTGAAAGAAGGGCAGAAGATGCTAAATCAACTGGATAACGTGGCTTGAAAGTACTAGCACGAGCTCGAGTGATCATATGATGAGTAGGCTGAGCAGCCTGAGCTGGAGACTCAATGTCCTGGGGTGGTTCTGGAGCTAGAGGCTCAATGTCAAGAACATGAAGCACAACATGATCAATAATAGGTGGCTCCAAAGGAGGTTCATCGAGAACCAAGGACGGTGAGCGAGCAATGTCATCAACCGAAACACAATGTATAGGGTGAACAGGAGCCGAGACAAGAGCCAGAGAGGAGGCAGATGAGATATCGAGAAACGTCGAGATATCTAGGTTAGTGACTTTCGTAACAGATGGTACTCGTGAGAAAGGAAAGTGAAGTTCATCGAATTGAGCATGGCGAGTGATAAAGACTCGAGAAGAGTCCGGATCAAAACAACGAAAGCCCTTCTGCGTACTGCTATAACCCATAAAGACGCAAGGCCGACTACAAGGTTCCAATTTATGAGCAGCATAGTCACGAAGATACGGATAAACACGACAACCAAAGGTCTTAAAAGTATCATAACTAGGCGGATAACCAAATAACACCTAAAAGGGAGAAATGTTATCAAGTATCATAGAGGGTAGCCTATTGATGACATAGGCGGCAGTGGCAAATGCATCAAACCAAAGAGAAGCGACACCTGAGCATGAAATAACATAGATAGACCAGACTCAGAGATATGACGATATTTACGTTCGGTCCTGCCATTTTGTTGTGGTGTATAAGCACAAGAAATCTGGTGATGTATACCATGCAGATGCATAAAATCAAGAACCCTTCCATTTATCAACTTAGTACCCCCATCTGTCTGAAATATTTTAATGGTTTGAGAAAATTGATTACAGACGAAAGCATGAAACCGAACAAGCACATTATAAAATTCGGACTTAGTACGCAAAATGATATATCCACAAAAAACGAGAGAAATCATCCACAAAAACCACATAATATTTGAACCCATCAGAAGTGGAAATAGGTGCAGGTCCCCACAAATCACAATGAATTAAGTCAAGAACAATAGTAGCACGTTTGTCATTTAGTGAAAATGGTAAACGCTTGTTTTTGGCCAATTGGCAAAAATAAGCAGAGGCTAGGGTTTGGTAAAACTGAAGTAACAGATAAACAACACTGCTTATTTAACAATGAAATAACAGAAACTAGGACATGCCCCAGGCGTAAATGCCACAAATCAAAGCTGCAACCAAAGCTGAAATACCCCGATCAAGTAAATAAAGTCCCTAATTACGCCTTCCCTGAGCCAGGATTTTCTTTGTGAGTCGGTTCTGAATCATGAAAAACTTGTCAGAGAAAATAACATTCACAGGGTAATCCTTAGTTAATTTACTTATAGATAGAAGGTTCTTTGTGATAGGCGGGACGACAAGTACATCTAGTAATTGACTATCCCTAGAAATTTTAGTATTGTCAATATGAGAGATATTTAAAACATTGTCATTACCAACTATAACCGAACCATTACCAGAATAGGGCTCATTAGTGTCAAGAGCTGAAAGTTGGTTTGTCATATGAGCCGAGGCACCCAAATCAAGATACCAATCAGGGTTTTGATCCGAGACATTGCAAGAGGACGTGAACGCCTGAGCAAGGTAGGCAGCTGAGTTGGAGTTGAGAGAATTCAAGTATTTGGAGCACTTATCAGCGTAGTGCTCCCCACGACATAATTGGCATCTAGGCGTGTGACGAAACCCACCTCCACCAGAATTGTTACGACTACCAGAATTAAATGAAGCACCAGAACCTGAACCATTGTTACCATTATTAAAGTTTCCTCCTAAGCGAGAAGAGTACTACTGTTGGGAGGTGCGAGACGATGGTTGAGACGACGACTTAGGGGCAACCGTCTGAAAATTCTGGCGAACAGCTGAGAAAGCAAGAGAGGGAGACAAACCCTCCATGGATTTAAGCATCATATTAAATTGTACATCCTGGTGGAGAAGATCACGTAGAGACGGAACTGGAGAGATGGCCATCTTAGTGTCGGCAAAACCTGCAAATTGCACCCCCAACTCGCGGAGAAACCAGTGCCTTTTATCGTTGGCATCAATGGAACGGTCGATGGCATGCAGCTGATCACAGAGATGTTTAAACTTCTTTCCATAGTCTTCAACGGAAAGATCTCCTCGGCGAAGTGATAGACTCCTCCCGTAGTTGATGAGAACGGGACACAAATACATAGACACTTTCAAGCGCCTCCCACACTTGTTTGGCGGATGTACAATCGATGACCTCCGAGGCTGCGTCGGTAGAGAGAGATATATATATGACACTAAGGAGGCGTGTATCTTTCAGACACCACGTCTTGTAAGCCGGGTTTGCAGTGACAGCGCCGTGATCGTGGGAGACGACGCCGGAGTCGTACCGTTGAGGTTGTCCAAAATGTCAAAACACTCGGCCATTTGTGTTGTTTGGAGGCGACACATCAAGTATGTGGAGGCTTCAAGTTTAAGTGACATCATATTTATCATTGTGGTAACAGTGATAGGATCATTAGCAGAGAATGACATGATGATGACGAAAATGACCAATGTCACCAAGACAGAAGAAGAGGAGAACAGGATGTGAAAACAAACGAGGTAGAATTTAGGGTTTAGGAACGAACTCGCTTTGATACCATGACAGAATATGTAAACTTGAGAGAAGATTGAAAAGTCACTGTGTGTCTTTGGTGAGAGTATATTCACATATATATACACCCGTAAGATATTGTATTATCTCTATTACCTAAAATACAGGATATTATCTTTATTACCTAAAATATATGATCTAATCAATTAGTATCAAATCAACTAATTCAACTCAATTAATATTATCTCTATTACTCATCTTTTTACTTCTCCCCGATGTTTTCTAAATTAAGGAGAATCTTGACATAATCGTCGAAATGAGTCTGTAAATTCTTCCCCTCAGTCATTCTAAATTTGAAGAATCTTTGTTTGATGTAGATCCGAGACGATAGTGTCTTAATCATATAGAAAGATTTCAACTGAAGTCACACCTCTATTGCCATCGTGGCACTAGCAACCTCTCGTAGTACCTTGTCACTGAGACTAAAATCAATGTGTTATAGGTCATTTCCAGCACCTCCATCTTTTTTTCTGCTTCCATCGAGACTGGTAATTTCGATTCCCCCTCGAGTATTTTAGCAACTCACATGTTGCCTAGATGTGCCATCATCTTCATCTTTCATAACCCAAAATCCTTCGTCCCATCGAACTTCTCGATATCCACCCTAGAAATTGACCCCATCTCAAGTCAAAGAAAATCGAACAGCGACCGCCTTAGACCAACCTCGCTCTGATACCAGTTTGTTGTGAAAACTATCACCCGAAAAATGAAAAGTAGAAATATATCATACGTCTTACTTTCAGAGAATCGATTTAATAGTTTTATAATTACAAATTCTAACCCCTCTACTCGTTTATAATATAAATATATATTGAATTTTAGAATTCATAAATAAGAAAGAGTCAAAATCCTAAACCCAATTCCATAATATATAAATTATTAATTTATTTTTTTCTGTGATTCAAATTATGTTTTAAATCATCTATATTTTGGTAGAGAAATATGCATTATGTATTTAATATGAAAAAGAGAGAGATCGAGGCTGAAGGCAAAACCTTCTTCCCTCTTGTCAGCCCAGCAGCAGCAGTTATATATCTATTGAAATGGTTCCTAGTTAATTCCTCCTAATATTTATATACTAGTAATTAATTCTACAATTCCTAATATATTCGTTTGTAACATTTACATATCGCCACCAAATGGTTCTTAGTTCAGGGACCCCAACCTCAAGCCATGGCTTTGCCGGTCCACTATAGTGCAGAACCGCCACTTTTTCCAAATTTATTACTAATAATTCTTCTGGTAAGAACCGACTGCCTAATCCAGCAACGTGCCATGAACTCTCAATTGGATGCACATATCCTTCAAATGCTAACATTGCTGGTGCCAGTGTTCCAGCTTCCCATAATGCCAATCCAGATTTTACATTCTGTTTCATCATAATCATTCATCATCATCATCATCATAAAATCCTATTAATATATAGATAGTAGATAGATTGAGAATACTGACAAGTTTAAGCCATTGATGGTAAGCTCTAGTAACGTTGGTCTTCCTCCATGCTTGAAGATCAAAGATGTTCGTGCCATATAACCATCCACATGCGTCGTCTTGGGCAAACTTAGATGATATGACAGTCTGAGAGAAATTGAA